>NW_024754160.1:0-28888 GCF_018991925.1 Homarus americanus
CAGTATACTTCGTTCAATTGTATTGCTCCTCTCCAACCTCCTCCACCCTCCTCAACCCCTCAATCCCTCTCCCTCCTCCCTCCCTCCTTCAACCTCCTCCACCACTCCCTCAACCCTCCAACCCCCTCCCTCCACCCATCCCTCATCCTCCTCCACCCTCCTTCAACACCCATCCCCTCAACCCCCTCCACCCATCCCTCATCCTCCTCCACCCTCCAACCTCCTCCACCTCCTCAACCCCTCCACCCCTCCCTCCAACCTCCTCCACCCCTCCCTCAACCCCTCCACTTCCTCATCCTCCTCCACCCTCCTTCTCCTCCAACCCCCCTCCTCAACCTCCACTCCATCCACCTCCCAACCTCCTCCACCACAAACCTCCTCCACCCTCCCCTCAACCCTCCACCCATCCCTCATCCCTCCTCCACCCCTCCCTTCAACCTCCTCCACCCATCCCTCAACCCCCTCCACCTCCTTCAACCTCCTCCACCCCTCCCTCAACCCTCCATCCCTCCACCTCCTCCACCCATCCCTCAACCTCCTCCACCTATCCCTCAACCCCCACCACTCCTTCAACCCCCTCCACCCCTCCTCAACCCCCACCCTCCTCAACCTCCACCCCTCCTTCAACCTCCTCCACCCCTCCTTCAACCTCCTCCACCCCCTCCTTCAACCTCCTCCACCCCTCCTCCAACCTCCTCAACCTCCCTCCACCCTCCTTCCCTCCCCCTCCTTCAACCCCTCCTCCTCCAACCCCTCCACCCATCTCTCATCCTCCCCACCCTCCCTCCCTCCTCCACCCCTCCTTCAACCTCCTCCCCCTCCTCCAACCTCCTCCACCCTCCTTCAGCCCTCCCTCAACTCCTCCTCCCTCCCTCCTTCAACCCTCCACCCATCCCTTCAACCTCCTCCACCCTCCTTCAACCTCCTCCACCCTCCTTCAACCTCCTCCACCCCTCCCTCAACCTCCACCACTTCCTTCAACCCCTCCACCCATCCCTCCTCTTCCTCCCCTCCTTCAACCTCACCCTCCTCAACCCCCCACCCTCCTTCAACCCCTCCACCCATCCCTCAACCTCCTCCCCCTCCTTCAACCTCCTCCCACCCCTCCTTCCAGCCCTCCTTCAACCTCCTCCACCCTCCTTCAACCCCTCACCCTCCCTCAACCCCCCACCACTCCTTCAACCTCCTCCACCACTCCCTCAGCCCCGTCCACCCATCCCTCAACATCTTCCACCCCTCCTTCAACCTCCTCTACCCCTCCCTGAACCTCCTCCACCCCTCCCTGAATCTCCACCCCTCCCTCGACGTCCTAAGGAGGGAACAGCAGCGCCACACTCAACGCCACGCCCCCAGTGCTACACCCCTAGTGCCATATCTCAGTGTATATACACCCCAGTGCCACCCCCAGTGTCACACCCCCCAGTGCCATTCCTTCACATCTCTACCACCTTCAAGTTAGATGTTTCTGATGCACAGTTACACGTCTGTCATCCCGCACGAGGTCATCGTTGTGGATGAGGGGCGGCAATGGGGCGGCTGTCTGGTAGCGGGTGGCAGGGCGGCGGCCGGTTGGGTGGCAGTCATGATTGCATTGCCGAGTAAGAAGATGAAGGGTGGTGACCTTTTATTTAACCGTGCTGACTCAGCCACGATAAAAGTTCAATAAGTGGTCAGAGGATCCAGGCGGACAAGGGAAAACGTCCGCCTCTGTGTGACTGTGTCCACTGTTTTATGTCCGGGGACCCGATTAAAGTCACTATTGAATATTGACAGTGAAGTTGTGTTATCTGACGCTTGTTACCACGACCTTGTCTGAGTGTATGAGGGAGGGAGTGGTGGTGGTGGGTCACATGATAGACTCTACCAGTGCCCAGGTGTACATGAGGGGGCGACAGTGCCACATGACAGTGTCTGCTGGCACCATATAATCACTCACATCTTATTGAGGGAGTGGTAGTGGCGGGTGGGTGAGGGGGGGGGTGAACTCTGGTCTGGCTACACTTATTTTATAAATAGAAATTATTAAAAAAACGTATAGTAGATATTTTAAACTGACATAAATGTAGAGAAATTTCGTCATATAAGTGTGTGTGTGTGTGTGTGTGTGTGTGTGTGTGTGTGTGTGTGTGTGTGTGTGTGTGTGTGTGTGTGTGGTGAGATGAAGCTCAGGTTGCCCGTCCCCCGTCATGCTACACTCGGACTGGCTGTGACCCCTCAAGCGGGTAACTGACTGCTGCTCTAGAGAAAGGCGACTGATGAGCACCAACCTTAAGGCAAGGCGGTGATGCTACAGTGATCTTCGCCCGTGAAGTTCAGCGACCCCTTATGAGTAGAGTGACATTGCTGCGGGGGGGTGGCGGAGAGGGGATGTGGAGGAGGGAGGGAGAGGGGGCTGTGGCGGGAAGGGAGGGTGGAGAAGGGGATGTGGCGGGATGTGGTGGGGAGGAGGGAGGGGGGAGAGAGGGGGATGTGGCGGGAGGGAGGGGCGGAGAGGGGATGGCGGGGGAGGGAGGGCGGGAGGGGGATGTGGCGGAAAGGGGCGGAGGGGATGTGAGGGAGGGCGGAGAGGGCTGTGGCGGGAAGGAGAGGCGGAATGAGGATGTGGCGGGGAAGGAGAGGGGAAAGGGGAATGTGGCGGGGAGGGAGAAGTTGGAGGAGAACGGATGGAACGGGTAGGGGTGGGATAGAAGATATGACCATGAGGAAGAGGGAGGAGGAAGGGGATGGAAGAGGAAGAAGGGGGGGGTAGAAGAGCAAGCAAGATTGATTAACTCTTGAGGCGACGACAACGAGGCCCAAATTTACAATCCACAAGAGGAGGAGGAGGAGGAACCCCCTGGGATACACCTAGAACAACTATCACTAGACGCATTACGCCACCACTAGTGATATATTATTGTACTGATGACATAAACGGTCTGGGGTGGATCTTGCTACCGCGTTATGGCATCTGGGTGTCTTACCGGATCTGATGGTGTTATGGGTGTCCTACTGGGATCTTATGGTGTTTTGGGCGTCATACCGGGATCTGATGGTGTTATGGGCGTCCTACTGGGATCTGATGGCGTTATGGGCGTCCTACTGGGATCTGATGGCGTTATGGGCGTCCTACTGGGATCTTATGGTGTTTTGGGCGTCGTACTGATCTGGTGGTTATGGGCGTCCTACTGGGATCTGATGGTGTTTTGGGCGTCGTACCGATCTGATGGCGTTATAGGCGTCGTACCGGGATCTGATGGTGTTTGGGCGTCGTACCGGGATCTGATGGTGTTATGGGCGTCCCTACTGGGATCTTATGGTGTTTGGGGCGTCGTCTGGTGGTGTTATGGGCGTCCTACTGGGATCTGGTAGGGCGTCGTACTGGGATCTGGTGGTGTTATGGGCGTCTACTGGGATCTGATGGTGTTTGGGGCGTCGTACCGATCTGATGGCGTTATGGCGTCGTACCGGGATCTGATGGTGTTTTGGGCGTCGTACCGGATCTGATGGCGTTATGGGCGTCCTACTGGGATCTGATGGTGTTTTGGGCGTCGTACCGGATCTGATGGTGTTATGGGCTGGTACCGGTCTGATGGGATCTGGTGGTGTTATGGGCGTCACCGGGATCTGATGTTTTGGGCGTCGTACCGGGATCTGATGGTGTTATGGGCGTCCTACTGGGATCTGGTGGTATGGGCGTCGTACTGGGATCTGGTGGTGTTATGGGCGTCGTACCGGGATCTGATGGTGTTTTGGGCGTCACCGGGATCTGATGGTGTTATGGGCGTCTGGGATCTGGGTGGTGTTATGGGCGTCGTACCGATCTGATGGTGTTTTGGGCGTCGTACCGGGATCTGTGGTGTTATGGGCGTACTGATCTGGTGGTGTTAATGGGCGTCGTACCGGGATCTGATGGTGTTATGGGCGTCGTACTGGGATCTGGTGGTGTTATGGGCGTCCTACTGGGATCTGATGGTGTTATGGGCGTCGTACCGGGATCTGATGGTGTTATGGGCGTCCTACTGGGATCTGGTGGTGTTATGGGCGTCGTACTGGGATCTGAAGGTCTTAGTGAGTTCTATAGGGAAGGGAACTTGCACTACGAGGCTTTGTTCACGGTAATTGGGATGTTCTCTTTGAAGATCCTCAGGTAAACAGGTGCTTATTATTATACCTTGTGGTGTTGTTTCTGACTGGTGTTGCGTCTGTCCTATGGCTTGAGGGTTCGTATTACAGACGTCTTGTTTTATTGTGTATTGTTATAGTATATTGCAGTATAGTCTATAGATGTAGTATAACGCAGTATTAATGTAGTATAATGGAGTATAGCGCAGTATTAATGTAGTATAATGGAGTATAGCGCAGTATTAATGTAGTATAATGGAGTATAGCGCAGTATTAATGTAGTATAATGGAGTATAGTGCAATTAGCGCAGTATTAATGTAGTATAATGGAGTATAACGCAGTATTAATGTAGTATAATGGAGTATAACGCAGTATTAATGTAGTATAATGGAGTATAGCGTAGTATTAATGTAGTATAATGGAGTATAGCGCAGTATTAATATAGTATAATGGAGTATAGCGCAGTATTAATGTAGTATAATGGAGTATAACGCAGTATTAATGTAGTATAATGGAGTATAGCGTAGTATTAATGTAGTATAATGGAGTATAACACAGTATTAATGTAGTATAATGGAGTGTAGCGTAGTATTAATGTAGTATAATGGAGTATAGCGCAGTATTAATATAGTATAATGGAGTATAGCGCAGTATTAATGTAGTATAATGGAGTATAACGCAGTATTAATGTAGTATAATGGAGTATAGCGTAGTATTAATGTAGTATAATGGAGTATAGCGCAGTATTAATATAGTATAATGGAGTATAGCGCAGTATTAATGTAGTATAATGGAGTATAACGCAGTATTAATGTAGTATAATGGAGTATAGCGCAGTATTAATGTAGTATAATGGAGTATAACGCAGTATTAATGTAGTATAATGGAGTATAGCGTAGTATTAATGTAGTATAATGGAGTATAGCGCAGTATTAATGTAGTATAATGGAGTATAGCGCAGTATTAATGTAGTATAATGGAGTATAACGCAGTATTAATGTAGTATAATGGAGTATAGCGTAGTATTAATGTAGTATAATGGAGTATAGCGCAGTATTAATATAGTATAATGGAGTATAGCGCAGTATTAATGTAGTATAATGGAGTATAACGCAGTATTGATGTAGTATAATGGAGTATAACGCAGTATTAATGTAGTGTAATGGAGTATAACGCAGTATTAATGTAGTATAATGGAGTATAGCGTAGTATTAATGTAGTATAATGGAGTATAGCGCAGTATTAATGTAGTATAATGGAGTATAGCGTAGTATTAATGTAGTATAATGGAGTATAACGCAGTATTAATGTAGTATAATGGAGTATAGCGCAGTATTAATGTAGTATAATGGTGTATAACGCAGTATTAATGTAGTATAATGGAGTATAACGCAGTATTTATGTAGTATAATGGAGTATAACACAGTATTAATATAGTATAATGGAGTATAGCGCAGTATTAATGTAGTATAATGGAGTATAGCGCAGTATTTATGCAGTATAATGGAGTATAGCGCAGTATTAATGTAGTATAATGGTGTATAACGCAGTATTAATGTAGTATAATGGAGTATAACTCAGTATTAATGTAGTATAATGGAGTATAACGCAGTATTAATGCAGTATAATGGAGTATAGCGCAGTATTAATGTAGTATAATGGTGTATAACGCAGTATTAATGTAGTATAATGGAGTATAACTCAGTATTAATGTAGTATAATGGAGTATAGCGCAGTATTAATGTAGTATAATGGAGTATAGCGCAGTATTAATGTAATATAATGGAGTATAGCGCAGTATTAATGTAGTATAATGGAGGATAGCGCAGTATTAATGTAGTATAATGGAGTATAGCGCAGTATTAATGTTGTATAATGGAGTATAGCGCAGTATTAATGTAGTATAATGGAGTATAGCGCAGTATTAATGTAGTATAATGGAGTATAACGACTGGAATATGTTGGCCAGTGATCAGGGTCGGTCGGCCAGGTAGGAGAGCGGAGGCGGCCCTTTTGTTTCTCGTTCAATAGTCGCCATTTTTACCCCCCACCCCCCCTCTCCCAAGTCTTTACATCGTGTTTCTCCACTTTTATCATCCTGTTTCTGCGTCTTTCTTTTCTTTCTTATATTCTTTCTTTCTCTCTCCTTTCCTCCCTTTTTTCTTTCTTTCTTTCTTTCTTTCTTTCTTTCTTTCTTTTTTCTTTCTTCCCTTCACTTCCTTCTCCCAACTATTCCTTCTTTCATTTCCTTCTCTCCCTCCTTTCCTTTCTTTACAGTCTTTCCTTCCCTCCTTCCTTCCCTCCTTCCTTCCTCTAACTCCAACCTCCTTCCCTTCCTCCCTCAATAACCATCTTTCTTCCCTCCTTTTCTCTACCTCCACTTCCCCCTACCACAACTCTCTCTCTCTCTCTCTCTCTCTCTCTGTCTCTGTCTCTGTCTCTCTCTCTCTGTCTCTCTCTCTCTGTCTCTCTCTCTCTGTCTCTCCCTCTCTGTCTCTCCCCTCCACCCTCACCTCCGTTGTTCGTCCTCCACTCATTCTCTACTGTGCTCAAGGGGTTAAGACATCGTATTCAAGGGTTAAAACATCGTACTCACGGGTTATAACATCGTACTCAAGGGTTAAAACATCGTACTCAAGGGGTTAAGACGTACTCGGGTTAAAACATCGTACTCAAAAGGATAAAACATCATACTCAAGGTGTGATATAGGTTGTGTGTGTGTCTATGTGTTTGTGTGTATTTTATATCAGTGTGTGTATGCCTGTGATGTAGTGTGTGTGTGTGTGTGTATTATATATCAGTGTGTGTATGCCTGTGATGTAGTGTGTGTGTGTGTGTGTGTGTGTGTGTGTGTGTGTGTGTGTGTGTGTGTGTGTGTGTGTGTGTGTGTGTGTGGTATAGTCCGGGTGTCGGTATATTGAGTCCAAAACAATACCTCGACGCCCACCCAGATCAAAGTCTATTGTTTTCTATTGTAATATTCCGACTATTGTTATCTTCATATTCTTGCGGCTATTGTTACCCATTCATTTTCTTTTGCTAGTAGGTGATGTGTGCACTACATTTTCTTTCGCTAGTAAGTCATGTAACAGTAATAGTAGTCGTGAGTAGTAACATTAGCATTAAATAGTAGTAGATGCTGATGACCTTACAGGAGCAGGAAAAGTGGAGTGCATCAAAAAGTGGTGGGACCTGGTAACATCGCGAGGTCCACAAATAGGGTACCACCCAAACGCCAGCAAGTCCTTCCTCATCGTGAAGCCAGAACATTACGAACGGGCATTGGAGGTTTTTGGCGGAAGTGAGGTCAAAATAACTAAGGACGGCCAAAGACATCTAGGCGCAGTAATTGGCACTACGGACTTCAAGACCGAGTACGTAGCGGGAAAGGTGAATGAGTGGGTTAGCGAAATCCAAGCTCTATCTGAGATTGCTAACACAGAGCCACATGCGGCCTTTGCAGCATTCACCCATGGAGTCAAGCATCGCTGGAACTACCTGATGCGTACCATCCCTGAGATCGGACCCCTCCTCCATCCTCTGGAAGAAGCTATCAGTGTCAAGTTCATTCCCAAACTAGTGAAACACCCTGACTTAACCCCAGCAGAAAGAACACTTCTTGCACTTCCACCAAGACTGGGAGGGATGGGACTAACTAATCCAGAGGAGGTTGCTGACACTGAACATCAAAATTCACTTAAGCTCACGGCAGCCCTCACTGACCACAAAATAGCCCAGAATGCAACAGGGGAAGTGGACACCAACGAAGTAAATAAGATCCGTAGGTCCATTACAACAGATCGGCAGCACTGCCAAAATGACATGTTGCAGCAACTATTGCTGCAGGTTCCAGAAAATTTGACAAAAAAAGTAGCTATAGCGCAGGAGGTGGGCGCCTCGAACTGGTTAACTACGTTACCGATAAGGGCAAATGGTTTCAGCCTTAACAAACAAGAATTTACAGATGCCATTGTTCTAAGGTACGGTTGGCCAGTAGATGGTTTGCCCTCCCAATGCGTGTGTGGCTCTTCCTATGATGGCGATCACGCCATGGTCTGCAAGAAGGGGGGCTTCATATGCATGAGGCATAACGAGGTAAGGGATCTCACTGCAAATATGTTGAAGGAAATCTGCCGGGACGTCATGGTAGAACCGACCCTCCTTCCACTGGATGGCGAGATCTTCCAACACAGGACTTCAAACACATCTAACGAAGCCTGTGTGGACGTCAGTGCTCGAGGATTCTCGACGCTGGGACAGCGAGCTTTCTTCCACATCAGGATTTTTGATCCCATGGCCGCTTGTCACCGTAACCTAGCTCTCGATGCTGCACATAGGAGGAACGAGAACGACAAGAGACGGGCATATGGGGAGAGAATTCAAAATGTTGATCAAGGCAGCTTCACTCCTCTAGTGTTCACAACCTCTGGTGAGATGGGCCCAAGTGCAAGATGTTTCTACGGCAGACTTGCGGAGTTGATCTCCGAACAGAAGCAGCAGCCCAGAAGTTATGTTACAGCCTGGATGAGATGTCGACTGTCCTTTCTCTCCTTCGTCGGCTTGCTCTGCCTCAGGGAACGAGAGCTTCTGCCCCTACTCCGACAACTGCTGCAGATATTGACTATGAGGTTACAGTCACTGAATGCCGACAGATCTGTGGCTCAACTAATTTAACACAGATAGGATAGCTTATGTATTAGGATATTTAATATTAAGGTAAATAAATGGTATGAAGGTTGGGGAGGCTGGAGGCCACTTTAAAAAAAAAAAAAAAGTAGTAGTAGTGTCAAGAGTTAAAGGATATCATTAAGGTATTTAAACCACCATCACTGCAAAGCATCTGGATCTTCCACTTTATAATGTAAACCAAATATGTAACTAGAAAACACCAGATACAAAATGAACAACAATAACAACATATTGACAGGTTACAACTTGTTACATGGTTTAGTATAATGAACTGTAATCATATTTTTACCTGTTTGTGTAATTATATTCTCAGTTACATAGGTCAAGTCCTTTTACATTAATTATATGATACAGTAAAATGTCCTGTGCGTGTATTGCCTTATTAACGTAATTGTTTTTGTAATCATATTTTTGTATAGTACCTGCAGTTTCTTCATTCTTTAATTAGTAAATGAAAAAATATTGAAATTACATTACCTGGGGAATTGTGTGTGTGTGTGTGTGTGTGTGTGTGTAGGCTGGCATCACCACCACCACACGATATCACCGTCACCATACACAACTACCACCATCACCACACACCAACTACCAGCACCTCTCACCACCACAAAATACAACACCACAACATGCCACCACACCACACCAACACAACCTACCACCACACCAACACAACATACCACCACACCAACACAACATACCCACCACACCATCACAACACACCACCACATCAACACACCACACCAACATACCATACCAACACATACCACCACATACCACCACAGCAACACACCACACCATCAACTCCACCACCACATACCACCACACCAACACACCACATCACCAACCCACCATCACACACCAACACACCACACCACCAACTCCACCACCACACACACCACCACACCAACACACCACACCACCAACCCACCACCACACACCACCAACTCCACCACCACACACCACCACACCAACACACCACACCACCACACTAACCCACCACCACACACCACCAACCCACCACCACACACACACCACCACACCAACACAACACCACCGCACCACAACACACCAACAACACACCATCACACCAACACAACACACCACCACACCAACACAACACACAACCACACCAACACAACACACTACCACACCAACACAACACACCACCACACCAACACAACACAACACACCACACACACACACACTACACCAACACACACACACCACACCAACACAACACAACACACCCACACCAATAACAACACACCACAACACCAACACAGCACACTACCACACCCAACACAACACACCACCACACCAACACAACACAACACACCACCACACCAACACAACACACCACAACACCAACACAGCACACTACCACACCAACACAACACACCACCCACACCAACACAACACACACACACCACCACACCAATAACACACCACCACACACCACCACACAATACAACACACCACAACACCAACACAACACCACCATTACCAACACATCAGCGGGATCATCTCCAGGAACAGCTTCCCGCTACCTGGAAGTCATCTGTGGCTGGTCGTGGGTGAGGCACGCGTGTGTGTGTGTAATAATAATAATAAAACATTAATAATAATAATAATTAACGGTTTATTGAAAGAGCTTGCAGCCAGAAGGCTGAAATATACAGTTACATATTTGGGAATGGGTTTCGAATTATAAATAATATACAAGTAACATAAGTGATACAGTGGTGTGTGTGTGTGTCACGAGGCTCTCCTAACTTAATCTATTCTAACGTAATCCAACCTAATTTAACCTTGCACAGAAGCAATTGTTTTATCTGAATAAATCATTAAGAGGAAATATAATTTATGTAAAATAATATCATATCAACAGAAGAAAAAATATTCATACGGAAATAATAATAGCAGTAATAATAATAACAAGAATAATAACGATATAGTGTAAAGACTTGCAACATTGTGGCATCCAATTATTTCACCTTTCACTTACACAATTTACGTAAAATAAAATGTGTACAACTCCCAGACATAAAAGAGCCCGACTGTAACATCCATTCGATAAACATTTTTTTTTACATATTCGTCATGGTTGCAGTGGGTAACGTTACACTGTTGTATATGTAAACAAATTATCTCTTTGCTGATTGTGTGGGATGTACAACTGTGGACACAATTCCCTGGACACTCGCAGTAACCGACATGATAATAGGTTGAAGGGGATTTAGAATTTTTACGTATTTTTATTTATTTTTATTTTTTCGTTGAATATATTTTGTTTCTATTTTGTAGTTCCGATATATTATGTGATGAAAAGCAGCGTTATTATTAGACAGAAACCAGATGTGACCCAGAAGTATATGCCAGATATTGCCAGGTGTTCTGTCCACAACTGTACAGGGGAGCGTTGACATCAGTTAGGTTAGTTCAGAGCTGCGGTAAACAAACACTGCTGTAGCGAACACGGGAGATTCACTGTTCGTGTTTTCTCGTGTGTGTATTGTGTTATATTGTTTTTTCGTTTTTCCTGTATTTTTCTTCTATTTTTCGTTTTTCTCGTATTTTCTCGTTTTTTTCGTTTTTCTCGTTTTTTCTCGTGTTTTCCTGTATTTTTCTTCGAGTTTTTTCGGTTTTTTTCCTCGTTTCTTGAGTTTTTTATGGTGAATTAGTCAGCCAATCAGTCAGTCAGAGAAAAGTCAGATATTGACTCATTAACGTACCAGTCAGTCAGTCAGTCAGTCATGAGAAGAGTCGGTGTGGCAAAATCCTGTCATTGCCTCTAGCCATTCGCGTGTGTCTGTATGTCGGTTTATCAGTCACCATTCTTGTGGAATGAATGTCAGTCAGCGTTTATTTTTTTTTTCCTAGGGTCAAGGAGGGTTGCTTTTCTGTCGGTTTCTGTTGAATGAATGAAAACTCTCTCTCTCTTCCGCCTCCTCCTTCCCCCGTCACCCCATCTTCCCTCCTCCTCCACCATCTACCACCTTCCCCTCTTCCACTACCTACCTCTTTCATCCCATCTCCTCTCCTCTCCCTCCTCCCGTCTTCTACTTCCACCATCTTCCACTCCTCCCTCCTCCTCCTCCTCCCACCATCTCCAGTAACAGATGTAAAACATTACCCTGGATGTCGGGAATTTCCTGTTCACATTAAAGCCCTGAGCGGGCACAGAAAGCCTCAGTGGACTCCACAAAATACATGAAATTTGAATTCATTTTTGACGGCGTGGAAATTCCCGAGTGGTGCTTGTTATGCTATTCAACTTTGTGCAGGGATCAAGAAGAATCTAGTCAAATATTTTTTGTGAGAGAGAGAGTCATTATTGGAGAATAATTGTATATTCTTCCAATTTTGTTCTTTCAGTATATTGTTTATTCTTTGTTTTCATGTATGTATGTATGTATGTATGTATGTATGTATGTATGTATAGGATGTATGTAATGCCTGTATGTACAGTATGTATGTATGTATGTATGTATGTATGTATGTATGTATGTATGTATGTAATGCCTGTATGTATGTATGTATGTGTGTATGTATGTATGTAAAATATTTCTGTGTAGTGTAAAAAAATAAGATAATCCGAAATATTTATCAATGGTTGTTTTCATTTAATTACCGCAATAAACTAATTATATATAATCCGATTCAGTCTTTCATGGTAGCCACCAGTTCTTCATGGTAGTCACTCAGTCTTTCATGGTAGTCACTCAGTCTTTCATGGTAGTCACTCAGTCTTTCATGGTAGTTCACTCAGTCTTTCATGGTAGTTACTCAGTCTTTCATGGTAGTCACCAGTCTTTCATGGTAGTCACTCAGTCTTTCATGGTAGTCACTCAGTCTTTCATGGTAGCCACCTCAGTCTTTCATGGTAGTCACTCGGTCTTTCATGGTAATCACTCAGTCTTTCATGGTAGTTCACCAGTCTTTCATGGTAGTCACTCAGTCTTTCATGGTAGCCACTCAGTCTTTCATGTAATACTCAGTCTTTCATGGTAGTCACTCAGTCTTTCATGGTAGTTCACCTCAGTCTCATGGTAGTCACCAGTCTTTCATGGTAGTCACTAGTCTTTCATGGTAGTCACCAGTCTTTCATGGTAGCCACTGTCTTTCATGTAGCCACTCAGTCTTTCATGGTAGCCACTCGGTCTTTCATGGTAATCACCAGTCTTTCATGGTAGCCACCAGTCTTTCATGGTAGCCACCAGTCTTTCATGGTAGCCACTCAGTCTTCATGGTAGCCACTCAGTCTTTCATGGTAGCCACTCAGTCTTTCATGGTAGCCCCTCAGTCTTTCATGGTAATCACCAGTCTTTCATTGTAGCCACTGGTCTTTCATGGTAGTCACTCAGTCTTTCTTGGTAGTCACTCAGTCTTTCATGGTAGCCATCAGTCTTTCATGGTAGTCACGGTCTTTCATGGTAGTCACCAGTCTTTCATGGTAGCCACCAGTCTTCATGGTAATCACTCAGTCTTTCATTGTAGCCACTGGTCTGCAGTCACTCAGTCTTTCATGGTAGTCACTCAGTCTTTCATGGTAATCACTCAGTCTTTCATTGTAGCCACCTCGGTCTTTCATGGTAGTCACTCAGTCTTTCTTGGTAGTCACTCAGTCTTTCATGGTAGCCACTCAGTCTTTCATGGTAGTCACTCAGTCTTTCATGGTAGCCACCAGTCTTTCATGGTAGTCACCAGTTCTTTCTTGGTAGTCACTCAGTCTTTCATGGTAATCACTCAGTCTTTCATTGTAGCCACTCAGTCTTTCATAGTAATCACTCAGTCTTTCATTGTAGCCACTGGTCTTTCATGGTAGTCACTCAGTCTTCATGGAGGTCACCAGTCTTTCATGGTAATCACCAGTCTTTCATTGTAGCCACTCGGTCTTTCATGGTAGTCACTCAGTCTTTCTTGGTAGTCACCAGTCTTTCATGGTAGCCACTCAGTCTTTCATGGTAGCCACCAGTCTTTCATGGTAGTCACCGGTCTTTCATGGTAGTCACCAGTCTTTCATGGTAGCCACTCAGTCTTTCATGGTAATCACCAGTCTTTCATTGTAGCCACCGGTCTTTCATGGTAGTCACTCAGTCTTTCATGGTAGTCACTCAGTCTTTCATGGTAATCACCAGTCTTTCATTGTAGCCACTCGGTCTTTCATGTAGTCACTCAGTCTTTCTTGGTAGTCACTCAGTCTTTCATGGTACCACTCAGTCTTTCATGGTAGTCACTCGTCTTTCATGGTAGCCACTCAGTCTTTCATGTAGTCACTCAGTCTTTCATGTAGTCACTAGTCTGTAGCCACCAGTCTTTCATGGTAATCACTCAGTCTTTCATAGCCACTCAGTCTTTCATGGTAGTCACCAGTCTTTCTTGGTAGTCACCTCAGTCTTTCATGGTAGCCACTCAGTCTTTCATGGTAGTCACTCAGTCTTTCATGGTAGCCACCAGTCTTTCATGGTAGCCACCAGTCTTTCATGGTAGTCACTCAGTCTTTCATGGTAGCCACTCAGTCTTTCTTGGTAGCCACTTAGTCTTTCATGGTAGTCACTCAGTCTGTAGCCACTCAGTCTTTCATGGTAGTCACTGGTTCATGGTAGTCACCAGTCTTTCATGGTAGCCACTCAGTCTTTCATGGTAGTCACTCAGTCTTTCATGGTAGCCACTCAGTCTTTCATGTAGCACTCAGTCTTTCAGCCACTCAGTCTTCACTAGTCTTCATGTAGCCACCAGTCTTTCATGGTAGTCACCCGGTCTTTCATGGTAGCCACTCGTCTTTCATGGTAGCCACCAGTCTTTCATGGTAGTCACCAGTCTTTCATGTAATCACTCAGTCTTTCATTGTAGCCACTCGGTCTTTCATGGTAGTCACTCAGTCTTTCTTGGTAGTCACTCAGTCTTTCATGGTAGCCACTCAGTCTTTCATGGTAGTCACTCAGTCTTTCATGGTAGCCACTCAGTCTTTCATGGTAGCCACTCAGCTTTCATGGTAGTCACTAGTCTTTCATGGTAGCCACCAGTCTTTCTGTAGCCACTTAGTCTTTTAGTCACTCAGTCTTCTAGTCGCACCTCAGTCTTTCATAGTAGCCACTGGTCTTTCATGGTAGTCACTCAGTCTTTCATGGTAGTCACCAGTCTTTCATGGTAGTCACTCAGTCTTTCTTGGTAGTCACTCAGTCTTTCATGGTAGTCACTCAGTCTTTCATGGTAGCCACCAGTCTTTCATGGTAGTCACTCAGTCTTTCATGGTAGCCACCAGTCTTTCATGGTAGCCACTAGTCTTTCATGGTAGCCACTCAGTCTTTCATGGTAGCCACTAGTCTTTCATGGTAGTCACCAATCTTTCTTGGTAGCCACTCAGTCTTTCATGGTAGTCACTCAGTCTTTCATGGTAGTCACCAGTCTTCATGGTAGTTCACGCAGTCTTGGTAGCCACCAGTCTTTCATGGTAGCCACTCAGTCTTTCATGGTAGCCACTCAGTCTTTCATGGTAGTTCACGTAGTCTTTCATGGTAGTTCACGCACTTTCATGGTAGTCACTCAGTCTTTCATGGTAGTTCACTCAGTCTTTCATGGTAGTCACTCAGTCTTTTCATGTAGTCACCAATCTTTCATAGTAGCCACTCAGTCTTTCATGGTAGTCACGGCCCCGCGCTACAGTCTGCTCTCGCCTGCAGTTACACCCACGAAAAAATGAAATAAAAAGAGTATCTATACATGACAGGTTCTCTATTCTTATCATCGCTCTCCCATTTCTCCCTTTATCAAGTTTTATTATTCGTATTCTTCTTTCTGTTGTATTTTTACCTGCTAGACACACCACATACATGCGCGTATCTCTCTCTCTCTCTCTCTCTCTCTCCATTCTAATTACCGGTACATCCAAATTTTCCCACATTAAAATTATATTTCAGAGTTACAGTGACTTGGTAAACGTATGAGGGAACTGAATCCATTATAGAGTTACTGTAATTATATCATAGACTATTATTGATGTTAATTATAGGTAAATATATGACTTGGTGGAATACTTGTCAAATGGTAAAGAAAATATATTTGTTATTGTTTTTTTACTTTTGTTGTTGTTCAAAATTACTGTATATAATCGTATCTGGTTTTATACTTTAAGAGGAATATAATTAAAATGGTATTATTGGTTCACTGGCCATCAATAACAGCTACATATATTATAAATTTCTTTCTATACATTGTTTTATTATTATTATTATTATTATTATTATTATTATTGTAAAAAAATTACAATAGGCTCCAATTATTATATTAAAAGTATGTGTATCTACGACCCATTTTGTTTATAGACCAACAAAAGAAAATAACTTGGTGATGTTTATAAATATGAGGTTTGAGCGATAGTAGTGAAGTAATGTTGTTCAGTGATGGTATAGACGCTTGCTGCCGCCCCCACCCTCTCTCCCACACTACCCGCATCACCCCCTCCACCTGCCCTCAACCCATCCCTCCTCTTGACCCATGTAGTATATACCTGGCTACTTAATATACTGGAGTTAATGAAGTGTGTCCGTCACCTTCCTGGCCGTCTCACCTGTCTCTCACGGCGGGAGTTGTTTTGTTTACTCTCTGGTTTTTGTGTGTGTGTGTGTGTGTGTGTGTGTGTGTGTGTGTGTGCGTGCGTGCGTGCGTGGTGTGTGTGTGTGTGTGTGTGTGTGGCGTGTGTATGGTGTGTGTGGTGTGTGTGTGTGTGTGGTGTGTGTGTGTGTGTGTGTGTGTGTGTGTGTGTGTGTGTGTGTGTGTGTGTGTGTGTGTGTGTGTGTGTGTGTGTGTGTGTGTAGGTGTGTGTGTGTGTGTGTGTGTGTGTGTATGTGTTTTTGCGTGTGTCGTACAGGTGAGCCTGGGAGAACTAATTACCAACTTGCCTCAACAACAAATTATGAGTGCACCTGGACTTCCATCGATCCTCCTTTCTCCTCCAGCTCATCACTCTCTTGTGAACTTATTGCGACGAAATTGAGTCTCAGTTTTATCCTGACCAATTTTGTCTTCAGTTTTATCATCCGGAATACCATAAATGAGTCCAGTCTCTGTCTGTATACCTTCCCTATGGGCACTCAATGTCATAAACAAAATATATGTATCCCCAATCTGTAAATTCCTCGACACTGACTATTAACTTCTGTGGAGACGATATTACATAACTCTGATTTCTCTCATCTCTAGTTTATCACCTGATTAAACACCCTCGCTCTGGGGTTAGGTTGCAGGTTAGGTTGGCTAATCTGTGAAACAAACTGAGGTTCACTTCAGGTGATCACTGCACCACTTAAGTGATTGCAGAGATCTTTGCAAGTCTCCGCAAGTTCGTCCCTTTGTTCGTCTCTTGGGTGTCTGCCCTTTGTCTGGGTCCCCATTGCAAGTCTGCCCCACTGCAAGTCTGCCCCCACAAGTCTGTCCCCACTGCTCCGTCCACTGCAGTCTGCCCCACTGTCCGCCCCACTGCAAGTCTGCCCCACTGTCTGTCCCCACTGCAAGTCTGTCCCCACTGCTCCGTCCCCACTGCAAGTTCCGTCCCCATTGCAAGTCTGTCCCCACTGTCTGTCCCCACTGTCTGTCCCACTGTGTCTGTCCCCACTTGTCTGTCCCCACTGTGTCTGCCCCATTGTCTGTCCCATTGCAAGTCTGCCCCCATTGCAAGTCTGTCCCCACTGCAAGTCTGCCCCATTGTCCGCCCCCACTGCAAGTCTGCCCACTGTCCGCCCCCACTGCAAGTCTGCCCCCACTGCTCCCCACTGCCCCACGTCCCACTGCCCCACTGCCCGTCCCCACCAGTCTGGCCCCACTGCCCCACTGTCTGCCCCCACTGCAGTCTGTCTGCCCCACTGCTCCGCCCCCACTGTCTGCCCCCACGTCTGCCCCCATTGCAAGTCTGCCCCCATTGCCCCCACTGCCTGCCCCCACTGTCTGCCCCATTGCAAGCTCCGCCCCCATTGCAAGTCTGCCCCATTGCAAGTCCCGTCCCCCACTGCAAGTCTGCCCCAACTGTAAGTCTGCCCCATTGCAGTCTGCCCCCATTGCAAGTCTGCCCCCATTGCAAGTTTGGTCCCCACTGCAAGTCTGCCCCACTGTGTCTGTCTCTGCATGCAGGTCTGTCCCATAGCAGGTCTGTCCCATAGTAAGTCTGTTTCACAGCAAGTTCATTCCATGTTTGTCCCATAGCAACTTCGTCCCACAGCAGTTTGTCCCATAGCAGGCTGCCCCATCGCAGGCTTGCCCATCGCAGGCTTCGCCCCATCGCAGGCCTGCCCCATCGCAGGCCTGCCCATAGCAGGCTCCCATCGCAGGCTCTACAGCAGGCTCTCCGCCCCATAGCAGGCCTGCCCCTCATGAGTCTGCCCCCTGTGAGTCTGCCCCTATGTCTGCCCTCAGAGTCTGGCTCCCCTACAGTCTGCCCCAGTCTGCCCCCATGAGTCCCCAGCCCCCATGAGTCCCCCCCCCCAGGGTCTGCCCGCCCCACTGTCCGCCCCACTGCCAGTCCCACTGCCCGTCCCCACTGCGAGTCTGCCCCATTGCGAGTCTGCCCCCACTGCCGGTCCCATGAGTCTCGGTCCCCACTGCTGCAGGTCTGTCCCATAGCAGGTTCCCAGTTCAGCAGCCTGCCCATAGTTGCTCGTTCCCAGCAGGCTCACTCCCAGCAGGCCTCGCTCCCACAGCAGGCCTGCTTCACAGCAGGCCTGCCCCATAGCAGGTCTGCCCCCATGGTGCCTGCCCCATAGCAGGCTCTGCCCCATAGCAGCCCGCCCCATTGCAAGTCTGCCCCATAGCAAGTCTGCCCCTTTGCCCTGCGTGTTCGCCTTGCAAGTTGTCCCATAGCAAGTTCTCCCACAGTGCCCGTCCCCATTGCAAGTCTGCCCTTGCAAGTTCTCCCATTGCAAGCTCCGTCTCCCCACTGTCTGCCCCCCATTGCCTGCCCCACAGGCCTCTGGTCCCACGTTCCGTCCCATTGCAAGTCTGCCCCACTGCAAGTCTGCCCCATCAGGTCCGTCCCACTGCAAGTCTGTCCCCACTGCAAGTCTGCCCCCACTGTCTGCCCCCCACTGTCTGCCCCATTGCAAGTCTGCCCCACTGCAAGTCTGCCCCACTGCAAGTCTGCCCCCACTGCAGTCTGCCCCACTGCAAGTCTGCCCCACTGCAGTCTGCCCCCACTGCAGGTCTGCCCCCACTGCAGGTCTGTCCCAGCAGGTCTGTCCCAGCAATGTCTCATAGCAGTTCTGTTCCACAGCAACTCTGTCCCATAGCAAGTTCACCATAGCAGGCCTGCCCCATCGCAGCCTCGCTCCCATCGCAGGCTCGCCCCCATCGCAGGCCTCAGTCCCAACACAGGCTCCCATCGCAGGCTCCCCATCGCATTCCCACTCCAGGCTCCCCCCCCATCGCAGGCTCCCATCGGCCTCCGCCCCATCGTCTGCCCCACGTGTCCGCCCCACTGCCCGCCCCATTGCAAGCCTGCCCCACGGTCTGCCCCCACAGTCTGCCCCATTGCAGCTCCGCCCCACTGCCCGCCCCACTGTGTCTGTCCCACAGCAGGCTCAGCCCCCCCACAGCAGATCTGCCCCCACAGCAGATCTGCCCCCCCACAGCAGGCTCGCCCCCAGCACGCCTGCCCCCCACAGCATCCGCCTGCCCCCCCACAGCAGGCCTGCCCCCCCCACAGCAGGCCTGCCCCCCCCACAGCAGGCCTGCCCCAGTAGGCCTGCCTCCCATAGGCCAGGCTCCATAGCAGGCTCTGCCCCATAGCAGGCCTGCCCCATAGCAGGCCTGCTCCCATAAAAGCCTGCCCCTTTGGTGTCTGCTCCCCTTGTGCCTGCCCTTGCAGTCTGCCCGCATTGTAAGTTTGCCCCATTGCAAGTTAGTCTCCCCATTGCAAGTTCGTTCTGCACAGGTCTGTCCTGCAGCAGGTCTGTCCCATAAAGTCTGTTTCATAGCAAGTCCATTCCATAGCATGTTTGTTCCAATAGCAACTTTGTCCCAAGTTCTATCGGCTTCCTGGGTTCTATCGCAGGTTTGCCCCATCGCAGGCTCACCCCATCGCAGGCTCACTCCCATCGGCTCTCCATCGCAGGCCTGCCCCATAGCAGGTTTGCCCCCATAGCAGGCTTCCTGCCCCCCCTTGCCCCCAGAGTTCGCCCTCTGTGAGTCCCCCTATCGAGTCCGCCCCCATCGAGCCCGCCCCGAGTCCCCTTTGCGAGTTCCCCTTATGAGTTCCCCCCTTTGCGTTCCCCCCTTTATGAGCCCCCATGAGTTCCCCTTTGCGAGTTCCCCTTGCGAGTTCTCCCATCATGGGTCTGCCCCCCACTGCCCACAGGCTCCCAGGCTCACCTTACAGCAGCTGCCCCATAGCAGGCCTTGCCCCACAGCAGGCCTCCTGGCTCCCCATAGCAGGCTCGCTCCCATAGCAGGCTCCGTCCCACAGCAGGCTCTGCCCCACAGTTCTTTGGGTCTCTTCTGCAAGTCTGGGTCTCCCTTTGCAGTCTGCCCCTTGCAAGTCTCCCTCCCAAGTTCTCCCCATAGCAAGTCCTCCCACACAGCCTGCCCCTTTGTCTGCCCCCAAGTGTCTGTCCCACTGAGTCTGCCCCACTGCAAGTCTGCCCCACTGTCTGTCCCCACTGCCCGTCCCACTGCCCACTGCCCCACTGGCCCCATCCCACTGCCCCCACTGCACGCCCCATTGCCCCACAATGCCCGCCTCCCCACTGCTCCGTCCCCATTGTGTCTGCCCCCATTGCAAGTTCTGTCCAGCAGAACTTCATCTCCCCATTGCAAGTCTGCCCCCATTGCAACCTGCCCCCACTAACTCTGTCTCCCATCCTGCCCCAGGCCCCACTCCCAGGCCCCCATCAGGCCCCACGATCGCAGGCCCCCACTGCCCCCCACTGCACCTCGACCGTCTGCCCCACGTTCCGCCCCATCGTGCACGTCTCCCATCGTCTGTCCCCATTGCCCTCCCGTCCCCCCACTGTCCCACCCCCACTGCCCCCCCACTGCGCCCCACTGCGCCCCCACTGTCTGCTCCCCACTGCCGTTCCCCGTCCCACCGTCCCCCACTGTCCCCACTGTCCCACTGCCCCACTGGCTCCACTGTCTGCCCCACTGCTCCGCCCCATTGTCTGTCCCCATTGTGCCTGCCCCCACAGTGTCTGTCCCATGCAGCCTGTCTCCCCATTGCAAGTTTGTCCCCATTGTCTGCCCCCATGGTCCCCACTGTCCCACTGCCCCACTGCAAGTCTGTCCCACTGTCCGTCCCCACTGTCCCCACTGTCCCCACTGCCCCACTGCCCCACTGTCCCCACTGTCCCACTGTCCCACCCCCACCCCACTGTCCCCCACTGTCCTCCGTCCCCACTGCCCGTCCCCACTGTCTGCCCCACTGTCTGCCCCACTGTCTGCCCCACAGCCTGCCCCCACTGCCCGTCTCACTGCAGCCTCCGTCCCCACTGTCTGTCCCACTGCAGTCCAGTCCCCACTGTCCCCACCCCCACTGCCTGCCCCACTGCCCCACTGTCTGCTCCCACTGCCTGTCCCACTGTCTGCCCCACTGTGCCTGCCCCATTGCAGCCTGTTCCCCATTGTCTGTCTCCCCATTGCCCCATTGCCCCCACTGTCGTCTGTCCCAGTCCCACTGTCCCCACTGTCCCACTGTCCCCACTGTCCCCACTGTCCCACTGCCCCCACTGTCCCCACTGTCTGCCCCACTGCCTGCCCCACTGCCCGTTCCCCACTGTCTGCCCCCACTGCCTGCCCCCACTGTCAGTTCCCCATGTGTCTGCCCCCACTGTCCCACTGTCCCCACTGTCTGTCCCCACTGTCTGCCCCACCCCCACTGCCCCACAAGTCTGCCCCCACTGTCTGCCCCACTGTCTGCCCCCACTGCCCCACTGCTTCCGTCCCCACTGTCTGCCCCACTGTCTGTCCCCACTGTGTCTGCCCCCATTGCAGTTCTGTCCCCATCAGTTCGCCCCCATTGCAAGTGCCTGTGTCCCACTGTCCCCCACTGTCCCACTGTCTGCCCCACTGTCTGTCCCCACTGTGCTCCGTCCCACTGCCCGTCTCCCCATTGCCTGCCCCATTGCAGTTCTGTCTCCATGCAGTCTGCCCCATTGCCCGTCTCCCCATTGCAGTTCCGTCCCCACTGTGCTGCCTCCGTCTCCCCATTCCTGTCCCCATCAGTCCTGTCCCCACCGTCCCACTGTCCCCACTGTCCCACTGTCCCACTGTCTGCCCCAGTCCCACTGCCCCAAGTCTGTCCCCACCTGTCTGTCCCCACTGTGTCTGTCCCACTGCCCCCATTCCCCATTGTCTGTCTCCCAAAGTCTGCCCCATTGCCCCATGCAGCCCGTCCCCATTCTGTCCCCACGTCCCACTGTCCCACTGTCCCACTGTCCCCACTGCTCCCACTGCCCCACTGTCTGGCCCCCACTGTCTGTCTCCCCACTGCCCGTCTCACTGTTCTGTCTCCCCATTGCAGTGCCTCCTGCCCCATTGCTCCTGTCCCCATTGCAGCCTGGTCCCCACTGTCTGCCCCCACTGCAGTCTCGCCCCCATTGTGTCTGCCCCCATTGCAAGCCTGCCCCCATGCCTGCCCCACTGTCTGCCCCCATTGTCTGCCCCCATTGCAAGTCTGTCCCAAGCAGGTCTGTCCCAGCAAGTCTGTTTACAGCCTGTTTCCAGCAACTTTGTTCCATAGCAACTTGTTCCAAGCAACTTTGTTCCATAGCAACTTTTGAAATTCTAGCAACTTTTGTTCCATAGCAACTTTGTTCCATAGCAACTTTGTTCCATAGCAACTTTGTCTTCCATAGCAACTTTGTTCATAGCAACTTTGAGTTCTATAGCAACTTTGACTCATAGCACTGTTCAGTACCTTTGGTTCTGATAGCAATTTTGTTCCATAGCAACTTTGTTCCATAGCAATCTTTGTTCCATAGCAACTTTTGTTCCATAGCAACTTTGTTCCATAGCAACTTTTGTTCCATAGCAACTTTTATTCATAGCAACTTTGTCCCATGTTGTTCAGTTGCCCATCGCGCTTCCTATCGCAGGTTTGCCCCTTTGCGAGTTTTCCCCTTTTATATTCCTGCCTTTTGGTTTCCCTGCCCTTTGCAGTCTGCGCCTTTTATGAGCCGACCCCTATGAGTCTGTCCCCCTGAGTCTCCCCTGCAGCCTCTGCCAGCCCCTGTCCCCAGAGTCTGTCCCATTGGAGTCTCCTGTCCCCACAGAGTCTGCCCCACAGAGTCTGGCCCCATGCTCCCATCCCAGGTCTGTCCCAGGATCGCCTGCACTGTCCCATAGCAGGTCTGTCCCATCCTGCCTGCCCCAAGCTCTCTGTCCCAGGCTCTGCCCCATAGCAGGCTCCTGCCCCATAGCAAGTTCGGGTCCCCACAGCGCTCTGGTTCCATGTCTGGGTTCCATGTCTGTCTCTTTGGTGTCTGCCCCTTTGTCTCTAGTCTGCTCTATCAGTCTGCATCCCCTGCATTGCAGTCTGCCCCATTGCAGTCCACCACTGCAAGTCTGTCCCCACTGCTCCGTCCCATCAAGTCTGTCCCACTGTCTGTCCCACGTTCCCACCAAGTCTGGCCCCATTGCAGTCTGCCCCACTGCAAGTCTGCCCCCATTGTCTGCCCCATTGCAAGTCTGTCTCATTGCAAGTCTGACTGTCTGCCCGACTGCTCCGTCTCCCATTGCAAGTTTGTCCCCACTTGTGCCTCACTGATTGCAAGTCTGCCCCTCTGTCTGCCCCACTGTCCGTGCCCCATCAGGCCCCATTGTCTGCCCACTGCAAGTCTGGCCCCACTGGTCCCACTGTCCCCACTGCCCCCACTGCAAGTCTGCCCCACTGTCTGCCCCACTGCCCCCATGCAGCCCGTCCCCACTGTCTGGCCCCACTGCAGTCTGCCCACTGTCTGCCCCCACTGTCTGTCCCATTGCAAGTTCTTGCCCCCATTGCCCGTCTCACTGCAAGCCCCACCCCATTGCAAGTCTGCCCCACTGTGTCTGCCCCACTGTCTGCCCCACGGTGTCCCATTGCAGTTCTGCCCCCATTGCAAGTCTGCCCCATTGCAATTCGTCTCCCCCATGTTTGGTTCTACTTGTCTGCCCTGCAGGTTCAAGTCCCAGCAAGTTCGCAAGTTTCCATAGCAAGTCTGTTCCATAGCAACTTTGTTCCATAGCAACTTTGTTCTAGCAATCTTGTTCCATAGCAACTTTGTTCCATAGCAACTTTGTTCCATAGCAACTTTGTTCCATAGCAACTTTGTTCCATAGCAACTTTGTTCCATAGCAACTTTGTTCCATAGCAACTTTGTTCCATAGCAACTTCGTCCCATAGCAAGTTTGTTCCATAGCAGGCTCGCCCCATCGCAGGCTCGCCCCATCGCAGGCTGCCCTGAGCAGGCTCTCGCCCATCGCAGGCTCTCGCCCCCTTTGGCGGTTCGCCCCTTGCGAGTTCGCCCCTGCGAGTTCGCCCCTTGCGAGTTCGCCCCTTTATGCCTCGCCCCTTGCGAGTTCGCCCCTTGTGAGTTCGCCCCATTGCGAGTTCGCCCCATTGCGAGTTCGCCCCATGCCTCCGCCCCATTGCGAGTTCGCCCCATTGCGAGTCTGCCCCATTGCGAGTTCGCCCCATTAGTGAGTCTGCCCCCATTGGGAGTTCTCGCCCCATTGGAGTCTGCCCCATTGCGAGTTCCCTCATTGCAGGTTCGCCCCATTGCAAGTTCGTCCCATAGCAAGTCGTCCCATAGCAGGTCTGTCCCATAGCAGTCTGTCCCATAGTGTGCTTGTTCCATAGCAGGCTCGCCCCATAGCAGGCTTGCTCCAGCAGGCTCGCCCCATAGCAGGCTCGCCCCATAGCAAGTTCGCCCATAGCAGGCTTCGGCCCCATTGCACGCTCCGCCCCTTGCAGTTCGCCCCTTTGCACGTCTGACCCTTCAAGTCTGCCCTTGTGTCTGCCCTTTGGTTCCGCCCATTGCAAGTTCCGCCCATTGTCTGCCCCATTGCATTCTGCCCCATTGCAAGTTCTGCCCCATTGCAAGTCTGCCCCATTGCAAGCTCCGCCCCATTGCAGTCTGCCCCATTGCAAGTTCGCCCCCATTGCAAGTCTGCCCCATTGCAAGTTCGCCCCATTGCAAGTCTGCCCATTGCAAGCCTGCCCCCATTGCAAGTCTGCCCCCATTGCAAGCCTGCCCCCATTGCAAGTCTGCCCCCATTGCAAGTTCGCCCCATTGCAAGCTCTGCCCCCATTGCAGTTCGCCCATTGCAAGTCTGCCCCATTGCAAGTCTGCCCCATTGCAAGTCTGCCCCCATTGCAAGTCTGCCCCCATTGCAAGCCCGTCCCCATTGCAGCTCCGCCCCCATTGCAAGTCTGCCCCATTGCAAGTCTGCCCCCATTGCAAGTCTGCCCCCATTGCAGTTTCCTGCCCCCATTGCAGCTCCGCCCCACGTGCTCCGCCCCATTGCAAGTCCGCCCCATTGCAAGTCTGCCCCATTGCAAGTCTGCCCCCCATTGCAGCCTGCCCCCATTGCAAGTCTGCCCCATTGCAAGCTCCGCCCCATTGCAGTCTGCCCCATTGCAAGCTCCGCCCCATTGCAAGCCTGCCCCATTGTAAGCCTGCCCCCATTGCAAGTTCTCCGCCCCATTGCAAGCTCCGCCCCCCACTCAAGTCTGCCCCATTGCAAGTCTGCCCCATTGCTCCGCCCCCATTGCAAGTTCGCCCCATTGCAAGTCTGCCCCACAGCAAGCTCCGCCCCACTGCAAGTCTGCCCCATTGCACTTCGCCCCATTGCAACTTCGGCCCCCCATTGCAAGCTCCGCCCCATTGCAACTTCGCCCCCATTGCAAGTTCTGCCCCTGAGGTAAGTCTGCCCCATTGCAAGCTCCGCCCCCATTGCGTCTGCCCCATTGCAGCCTCGCCCCATTGCAAGTCTGCCCCACAAGCCTGCCCCATTGCAAAAGTCTGCCCCCATTGCAAGCCTGCCCCCACAAGTTCGCCCCATTGCAAGTTCGCCCCATTGCAGTCCGCCCGCAATGCAAGCCTGCCCGCATTGCAAGTCTGCATTGCAAGTTCGTCTGCATTGCAAGTTCGCCCGCATTGCGTCTTCGCCCGCATTGGTAAGTTTGTCCGCATTGCAAGTTTGTCCGCATTGCAAGTTCGCCCGCATTGCAAGTCTGCCCGCACTCCCATTGCAAGTTTGCCCCATTGCAAGTCCGCCCCCATTGCGTCCTGCCCCTGTAGCAGGTTCGTCCCATAGTAAGTCTGTTTCATAGCAAGTCCATTCCATAGCATGTTTGTTCCATAGCAACTTCGTCCCATAGCAAGTTTGTTCCATAGCACTCTCCATCGCAGGCTCTCCTCTCATCGCAGGCCCCCCATCGCAGGCTCCCCCCCATCGCAGGCTCCCCCCTATCGCAGGCTCTCGCCCATAGCAGGCTCGCCCCATAGCAGACTCGCCCCCTTTGCGAGTTCACTTTGAGTTCTCACCCCCCTTTGCGAGTCTGCCCCCATTGCGAGTTCGCCCCCTTGCGAGTTGGCCCCCCAGGAGTCCGCCCCTGCGAGTTCCCCCCTTTGCGAGTCTGCCCCTTGCGAGTTCGCCCTTTGCGAGTCTGCCCCTTTGGGAGTTCGCCCCTTGCGAGTTCGCCCCTTTGGAGTTCCGCCCCTTTGCAGTTCGGGCCCCTTTGCGAAGTTCCGCCCCTTGCGAGTCTGCCCTTGCGAGTACGCCCTTGCGGGTCTGTCCCCATGGTTCGCCCCATTGCGGGTTCGCTCCCATTGCGGGTTCGACCCATTGCGGGTCTGCCCCATTGCGGGTTCGCCCCATTGCGAGTTCTCCGCCCCATTGCGAGTTCGCCCCATTGCGAGCCTGCCCCATTGCGAGTTCGCCCCATTGCGAAGTCTGCCCCATTGGTGAAGTCCGCCCCACGAAAGCCTGCCCCATTGCGAAGTTCGCCCCATTGCGAGTTCGCCCCATTGCGAGTTCGCTCCATTGCAGGTCTGCCCCATTGGGTAAGCTGTCCCATTGCAGGTCCGCCCCATAGCAGGCCCGTCCACAGCAGGTTCGTCCCATGCAGGTCTGTCTCATAGCAGGCTCGCCCCATAGCAGGCTCGCCTCATAGCAGGCTTCCTGCCCCAGCAGGCTCGCCCCATAGCAGGTCCTGCCCCATAGCAGGCCTGCCCCATAGCAGGCTCTCGCCCCATAGCAGGCTCGCCCATAGCAGGTTGCCCCATAGCAGGTTTCGCCCCCATAGCAGGTTTCGCCCCATAGCAGCCCTCAGCCTGCCCCATTGCAAGTTCGCCCCATAGCAATTCTGCCCCTATGCAACTTCGCCCCGCCGTAAGCTCCGCCCCATTGCAAGTCTGCCCCATGCAAGTTCGCCCCCATTGCAAGTCTGCCCCATTGCAAGTCTGCCCCATTGCAAAGTCTGGCCCCATTGCAGTTCCCGCCCCCATTGCAAGTTCGCCCCATTGCAAGCTCCGCCCCATTGCAAGTTTGCCCCCATTGCAAGCTCCGCCCCATTGCAAGCTCCGCCCCCATTGCAAGTCTGCCCCCCACGTGCCTCCGCCCCCCCTGAGATCGCCCCCATCTGCAAGCCTGCCCCCATTGCAAGTTCGCCCCATTGCAAGTCTGCCCCCATTGCAAGCCTGCCCCTGCTGCAAGTCTGCCCCCGCTGCAAGTCTGCCCCATTGCAAGTTCTCCGCCCCCCTGCCAAGCTCCGTCTGCCCCTATTGCAAGTTCGCCCCTACTGCAAGACTGCCCCTACTGCAAGATCCGCCCCTACTGCAAGTTCTGCCCCATTGTAAGTCTGCCCCCATTGTAGTCTGCCCCACTGCAAGTCTTCGCCCCTTGCTGTAAGTTCCGCCCCCTGCTGCAAGTCTTTCCCTGCTGCAAGCCTGCCCCCAAAGTGCCTGCCCCTGCAGTGCCTGCCCCTGCTGCAAGTCTGCCCCTGTTGCAACCGCCCTGCTGTGCCTGCCCCTGCTGCAAGTCCGCCCCTACTGCAAGCTCCACCCCCTGCTGCAAGCCTCCGTCTCTGCTGCAAGCCTGCCCCTGCTGTGTCTGCCCTGCTGCAAGTTCGCCCCTGCTGCAAGCTCCGCCCCTGTTGCAAGCTCCGCCCCCGCTGCAAAGTCTGCCCCTGCTGTGTCTGCCCCCGTTGCAAGTCTGCCCCGTTGCAAGTTCGCCCCTGCTGCAAAGTTCCCCCTGTTGCAAGTCTGCCCCTGCTGTGCTCCGCCCTGCTGTGCCTGCCCCCTGCTCCGCCCCGTTTCAAGCCTGCCCTGCTGTGCTCCGCCCCTGCTGTGTCTGCCCCTGCTGCAACTGCCCCCGCGTGTCTGCCCCGTTGCAAGCTCTGCCCCTGCTGCAAGCCCGCCCCCTGCAAGTCTGCCCCTGATGTAAGCCTCCGCCCTGCTGTAAGCTCCGCCCCTCTGCAAGCTCCGCCCCTGCTGCTCCGCCCCTGCTGCAAGCTCCCTGCAAGCTCCGCCCTGCTGCAAGCTCCGCCCTGCTGCAAGCTCTCCCCCTGCTGCGTCTGCCCCGCTGCAAGTCTGCCCCTTTGCAAGTCTGCCCCCTGCTGCAAGCCTGCCCTCTGCAAGTCGCCCTGCCAAAGTTCGCCCCCTCTGCAAGTCTGCCCCCATTGCAAGTTCGCCCCCATGTGTCTGCCCCCATTGCAAGTTCCGCCCCATTGCAAAAGCCTGCCCCCATTGCAAGCTCCGCCCCATTGCAGTCTGTCTCCCATTGCAGGTCCGCCCCATTGCAAGTCTGCCCCATTGCAAGTCTGCCCCATTGCAAGCCTGGCCCCATTGCAGCTCCGCCCCATTGCAAGTCTGCCCCCATTGCGAGTTCTGCCCCATTGCAAGTTTCCGCTCCCCATTGCAAGTCTGCCCCATTGCAAAGCCCGCCCCATTGCAAGTTTCGCCCCATTGCAAGTCTGCCCCCATTGCAGGTTCGCCCCATTGCAAGTCAGCCCTGCCAGCAAGCCTCGTCCCAGCAGGTCTGTCCCATAGCAGATCTTCATCCCATAGCAGGTTTGTTCCATAGCAGCTCGCCCCATAGCAGGCTCGTCCCCATAGCAGGGCTTCCCC
>NW_024754161.1:0-32585 GCF_018991925.1 Homarus americanus
TTTAACGCCATTTAAAGTTAGTTTAACGACATCTGATGTTAGCTTAAAGCCATTTGAAGTTAGTTTAATGCCATTTAAATTTACTTTAACGCCATTAAAATTAATTTAACGTCATTTAAAGTTAGTTGAACGCCATTTGAAGTTAGATTAACGCAATTTGAAGAACGTTTACTGCCATTTGCAGCACGTTAAACGCCATTTAAAGTTAGTTTAATGCCATTTAAAGTTAGTTTAACACCTTTTGAAGTTAGTTTTACACCAATTGAAGTTAGTTTAATACCATTTAAAGTTAGTTTAACGCCATTTAAAGTTAGGTTTACGTCGTTTCAAGTTACGTTAATGCCATTTATGGATAGTTTAGCGCCATTTAAAGTTAGTTTAACGCCATTTAAAGTTAGTTTAATGCCATTTGAAGTTAGTTGAACGCCATTTGAAGTTAGTTTAATGCCATTTGAAGTCAGTTTAACGTCATTTGAAGTTAGTTTAACGCCATTTCAAGATCGTTCAATGCCATTTAAAGTTAGTTTAACGCCATATATAGTTAGTTGAATGCTATTTAAAGTAAGTTGAACGCTATCTAGAGTTAGTTTAACGCCATTTGAAGAACGTTTACTGTCATATCAAGCACGTTTAACGCCATATAAAGTTAATTTCACTTCTTTAAAATCTGTTTAATGCCAAATAAAGTTAGTTTAACGCCATTTGAAGTTAGTTTAACACCATTTGAAGTTAGTTAACGCTATTTGAAGAACGTTAACTGACATTTGAAGCACTTTAACGCCATTTATAGTTAGCTTAACGACTTTTCAAGTTAGTTTAATGCAATTTAAATTTAGTTTAACACCTTTTGAAGTTAGTTTAACACCATTTGAAGTTAGTTTAATGCCATGTCAAGTTAATTTAATGCCATGTCAAGTTAATTTAATGCCATTTAAAGTTAGTTTAGCGCCATTTGAAGTTTAATGTTTGAACGTTTGAAGTTAGTAATTTTGAAGTTAGTTTAACGCATTTAAATTTAGATTTAACGACCATTTAAAGTTAATGCCATTAACGTTAATTTAACGTCATTTAAAGTTAGTTTAACGCAATTTGAAGTCAGTTTAACGCAATTTCAAGTTAGTTTAATGCCATTTAAAGTTAGTTTAACACCTTTTGAAGTTAGTTTAACACCATTTGAAGTTAGTTTAATGCCATTTAAAGTTAGTTTAACGCCATTTAAAGTTAGTTATACATCATTTCAAGTTAGTTTAACGCCATTTGAAGTTAGGTTAACGTCATTTGCAGTTAGTTTAACGCCATTAAAAGTTAGCTTAACACGATTTGAAGTTAGTTTAATGCCATTTAAACTTAGTTTAACGCCTTTTGAAGTTAGTTTAATGACATTTGAAGTTAGTTTAATGCCATTTAAAGTTAGTTTAACGCCTTTTGAAGTTAGTTTAACACCATATGAAGTTAGTTTAATGCCATTTAAGTTAGTTTAACGCCATTTTAAGTTAGTTATACGTCATTTCATGTTAGTTTAACGCCATTTGAAGTTAGTTTAACGTCATTTGCAGTTAGTTTAACGTCATTAAAAGTTAGTTTAACGCCATTTGAAATTATTTTAACGTCATTTGCAGTTAGTTTAACGCCATTTGAAGTTAGTTTAATGCCATTTAAAGTTAGTTTAACGCCATTTAAAGTTAGTTTAACGTCATTTCAAGTTAGTTTAATGCTATTTAAAGATAGTTTAGCGCCATTTGAAGTTAGTTTAACGCCATTTCAAGTTAGTTTAATGCCATTTGAAGTTAGTTTAACGCCATTTTAAGTTAGTTATACGTCATTTCAAGTTAGTTTAACGCCATTTGAAGTTAGTTTAACGTCATTTGCAGTTAGTTTAACGCCATTAAAAGATAGTTTAACGCCATTTGAAGTTAGTTTAACGTCATTTGCAGTTAGTTTAGCGCCATTTAAAGCTAGTTTAACGACATCTGATGTTAGTTTAAAGCCATTTGAAGTTAGTTTAATGCCATTTAAATTTACTTTAACGCCATTAAAAATAATTTAACGTCATTTAAAGTTAGTTGAACGCCATTTGAAGTTAGATTAACGCAATTTGAAGTTAGTTTAACGCCTTTTGAAGTGAGTTTAACGCCAGTTGAAGTTAGTGTAATGCCATTTGAAGTTAGTTTAACGTCATTTGCAGTTAGTTTAACGCCATTTAAAGATAGTTTAACGACATTTGAAGTTAGTTTAAAGCCATTTGAAGTTAGTTTAATGCCATTTAAATTTAGTTTAACGCCATTTAAAGTTAATTTAACGTCATTTAAAGTTAGTTTAACGCCATTTGAAGTCAGTTTAACGCAATTTCAAGTTAGTTTAATGCCATTTAAAGTTAGTTTAACACCTTTTGAAGTTAGTTTAACACCATTTGAAGTTAGTTTAATGCCATTTAAAGTTAGTTTAACGCCATTTAAAGTTAGTTATACATCATTTCAAGTTAGTTTAACGCCATTTGAAGTTAGGTTAACGTCATTTGCAGTTAGTTTAACGCCATTAAAAGTTAGCTTAACGCGATTTGAAGTTAGTTTAATGCCATATAAACTTAGTTTAACGCCTTTTGAATTTAGTTTAATGACATTTGAAGTTAGTTTAATGCCATTTAAAGTTAGTTTAACGCCTTTTGAAGTTAGTTTAACACCATATGAAGTTAGTTTAATGCCATTTAAGTTAGTTTAACGCCATTTTAAGTTAGTTATACGTCATTTCATGTTAGTTTAACGCCATTTGAAGTTAGTTTAACGTCATTTGCAGTTAGTTTAACGTCATTAAAAGTTAGTTTAACGCCATTTGAAATTATTTTAACGTCATTTGCAGTTAGTTTAACGCCATTTGAAATTAGTTTAATGCCATTTAAAGTTAGTTTAACGCCATTTAAAGTTAGGTTTACGTCAGTTCAAGTTAGGTTAATGCTATTTAAAGATAGTTTAGCGCCATTTGAAGTTAGTTTAACGCCATTTCAAGTTAGTTTAATACCATTTGAAGTTAGTTTAACGCCATTTTAAGTTAGTTATACGTCATTTCAAGTTAGTTTAACGCCATTTGAAGTTAGTGTAACGTCATTTGCAGTTAGTTTAACCCCCATTAAAAGTTAGTTTAACGCCATTTGAAGTTAGTTTAACGTCATTTGCAGTTAGTTTAACACCATTTAAAGTTAGTTTAACGACATCTGATGTTAGCTTAAAGCCATTTGAAGTTAGTTTAATGCCATTTAAATTTACTTTAACGCCATTAAAATTAATTTAACGTCATTTAAAGTTAGTTGAACGCCATTTGAAGTTAGATTAATGCAATTTGAAGAACGTTTACTGCCATTTGCAGCACGTTAAACGCCATTTAAAGTTAGTTTAATGCCATTTAAAGTTAGTTTAACACCTTTTGAAGTTAGTTTTACACCAATTGAAGTTAGTTTAATGCCATTTAAAGTTAGTTTAACGCCATTTAAAGTTAGGTTTACGTCGTTTCAAGTTACGTTAATGCCATTTATGGATAGTTTAGCGCCATTTAAAGTTAGTTTAACGCCATTTGAAGTTAGTTTAATGCCATTTGAAGTTAGTTGAACGCCATTTGAAGTTAGTTTAATGCCATTTGAAGTCAGTTTAACGTCATTTGAAGTTAGTTTAACGCCATTTCAAGATCGTTCAATGCCATTTAAAGTTAGTTTAACGCCATATATAGTTAGTTGAATGCTATTTAAAGTAAGTTGAACGCTATCTAGAGTTAGTTTAACGCCATTTGAAGAACGTTTACTGTCATATCAAGCACGTTTAACGCCATATAAAGTTAATTTCACTTCTTTAAAATCTGTTTAATGCCAAATAAAGTTAGTTTAACGCCATTTGAAGTTAGTTTAACACCATTTGAAGTTAGTTAACGCTATTTGAAGAACGTTAACTGACATTTGAAGCACGTTTAACGCCATTTATAGTTAGCTTAACGCCTTTTCAAGTTAATTTAATACAATTTAAATTTAGTTTAACACCTTTTGAAGTTAGTTTAACACCATTTGAAATTAGTTTAATGCCATGTCAAGTTAATTTAATGCCATGTCAAGTTAATTTAATGCCATTTAAATTTAGTTTAGCGCCATTTGAAGTTAGTTTAACGATATTTGAAGTTAGTCTAATGCCATTTGAAGTTAGTTGAAGGCAATTTGAAGTTAGTTTAACGCCTTTTGAAGTTAGTTTAACGCCAGTTGAAGTTAGTGTAATGCCATTTGAAGTTAGTTTAGCGTCATTTGCAGTTAGTTTATCGCCATTTAAAGTTAGTTTAACGACATTTGAAGTTAGTTTAAAGCCATTTGAAGTTAGTTTAATGCCATTTAAATTTAGTTTAACGCCATTTAAAGTTAATTTAACGTCATTTAAAGTTAGTTTAACGCCATTTGAAGTCAGTTTAACGCCATTTCAAGTTAGTTTAATGCCATTTAAAGTTAGTTTAGCACCTTTTGAAGTTAGTTTAACACCATTTGAAGTTAGTTTAATGGCATTTAAAGTTAGTTTAGCGCCATTTGAAGTTAGTGTAACGCCATTTGAAGTTAGTTTAATGCCATTTTAAGTTAGTTTAACGCCATTTGAAGTTAGTTTAACGTCATTTGAAGTTAATTTAACGCCTTTTGAAATTAGTTTAACACCAGTTGAACTTAGTTTAACGCCATTTGAAGTTAGTTTAATGCCATTTTAAGTTACTTTAACGCCATTTAAAGTTCGTTCACTGCCATTTAAAGTTAGTTTAACGCCATTTATAGTTAGTTGAATGCTATTTAAAGTAAGTTGAACGCTAATTAAAGTTAGTTTAACGCCATTTGAAGAACGTTTACAGCCATATGAAGTTAGTTTAACGCCATTTGAAGGTACTTTAATGCCTTTTGAAGTTAGTTTAACGCCATTTGAAGTTCGTCTAATGCCATTTAAAGTTACTTTAACACCTATTGAAGTTAGTTTAACACCATTTGAAGTTAGTTTGATGCCATTTAAAGTTAGTTTAATGCCATTTAAAGTTAGTTATATTTCATTTCAAGTTAGTTTAATGCCATTTAAAGTTAGTTAAGCGCCATTTGAAGTTAGTTTAGCGTCATATGAAGTTAGTTTAACGCCTTTGAAGTTAGTTTAACACCAGTTGAAGTTTGTTTAACGCCATTTGAAGTTAGTTTAACGCCATTTGAAGTTAGTTTAACGCCATTTAAAGTTCGTTCAATGCCATTTAAAGTAAGTTGAACACCATTTAAAGTTAGGTGAACACCATTTGAAGTTAGTTTAATGCCAATTAAAGTTTATATAATGCTATTTAAAGTTAGTTGAACGCTATTTAATGTTAGTTGAACGCTATTTAAAGTTAGTTCAACGTTATTTGAAGTTAGTTTAATGCCATTTGAAGTTAGTTTAACGCCATTTGAAGTTAGTTTAACGTCATTTGCAGTTAGTTTAACGCCATTTAAAGTTAGCTTGACACCATTTGAAGTTAGTTTAATGCTATTTGAAGTTAGTTTAACGAAATTTTTAACGCATTTAACGTTATTTAACGTTTGTTTCACGCTATTTGAAATTTGTTTATGCAATTTAAAGTTAGTTTAACGCCATTTGAAGTTATTTTAACGTCATTTGAAGAACGTTTACTGCCATTTCAAGCACGTTTAACGCCATTTACAGTTAGTTTAACGCCATTTGAAATTAGTTTAATGCCATTTAAATTTAGTTTAACGCCATTTAAAGTTAATTTAACGTCATTTAAAATTAGTTTAACGCCATTTGAAGTTAGTTTAATGCCATTTAAAGTTAGATTAACACCTTTTGAAGTTAGTTTTACACCATTTGAAGTCAGTTAATGCCATTTAAAGTTAGTTTAACGCCATTTAAAGTTAGGTTTACGTTAGTTCAAGTTAGGTTAATGCCATTTAAAGATAGTTTAGCGCCATTTGAAGTTAGTTTAACGCCATTTCAAGTTAGTTTAATGCCATTTGAAGTTAGTTTAACGCCGTTTTAAGTTAGTTATATGTCATTTCAAGTTAGTTTAACGCCATTTGAAGTTGGTTTAACGTCATTTGCAGTTAGTTAAACGCCATTTAAAGTTAGTTTAACGACATGTGATGTTAGTTTAAAGCCATTTGAAGTTAGTTTAATGCCATTCAAATTTAGTTTAGCGCCATTAATATTAACTTAACGTCATTTGAAGTTAGTTGAACGCCATTTGAAGTTAGTTTAACCCAATTTGAAGAACGTTTACTGCCATTTGCAGCACGTTAAACGCCATTTAAAGTTAGTTTAATGCCATTTAAAGTTAGTTTAGCACCTTTTGAAGTTAGTTTTACACCATTTGAAGTTAGTTTAATGCCATTTAAAGTTAGTTTAACGCCATTTAAAGTTAGGTTTACGTCATTTCAAGTTAGGTTAATGCCATTTAAAGATAGTTTACCGCCATTTGAAGTTAGTTTAACGCCAATTGAACTTATTTTAATGACATTTGAAGTTAGTTTAACGCCATTTGAAGTTAGTTTAATCCCATTTGAAGTCAGTTTAACGTCATTTGAAGTTAGTTTAACGCCATTTGAAGATCGTTCAATGCCATTTAAAGTTAGTTTAACGCCATATATAGTTAGTTGAATGCTATTTTAAGTAAGTTGATCGCTATCTAGAGTTAGTTTAACGCCATTTGATGAACGTTTACTGTCATATCAAGCACGTTTAACGCCATATAAAGTTAGTTTCACTTCTTTAAAATCTGTTTAATGCCAAATGAAGTTAGTTTAACGCCATTTGAAGTTAGTTTAACACCATTTGAAGTTAGTTAACGCTATTTGAAGGACGTTTACTGCCATTTGAAGCACGTTTAACGCCATTTATAGTTAGCTTAACGCCTTTTCAAGTTAGTTTAATGCAATTTAAAGTTAGTTTAAGACCTTTGAAGTTAGTTTAACACCATTTGAATTTAGTTTAATGCCATTTCAAGTTAATTTAATGCTATTTAAAGTTAGTTTAGCGCCATTTGAAGTTAGTTTAACGATATTTGAAGTTAGTCTAATTCCTTTTGAAGTTAGTTGAACGCAATTTGAAGTTAGTTTAACGCCTTTTGAAGTTAGTTTAACGCCAGTTGAAGTTAGTTTAACGCCATTTAAAGATAGTTTAACGACATTTGAAGTTAGTTTAAAGCCATTTGAAGTTAGTTTAATGCCATTTAAATTTAGTTTAACGCCATTTAAAGTTAATTTAACGTCATTTAAAGTTAGTTTAACGCAATTTGAAGTCAGTTTAACGCAATTTCAAGTTAGTTTAATGCCATTTAAAGTTAGTTTAACACCTTTTGAAGTTAGTTTAACACCATTTGAAGTTAGTTTAATGCCATTTAAAGTTAGTTTAACGCCATTTAAAGTTAGTTATACATCATTTCATGTTAGTTTAACGCCATTTGAAGTTAGGTTAACGTCATTTGCAGTTAGTTTAACGCCATTAAAAGTTAGCTTAACACGATTTGAAGTTAGTTTAATGCCATTTAAACTTAGTTTAACGCCTTTTGAGGTTAGTTTAATGACATTTGAAGTTAGTTTAATGCCATTTAAGTTAGTTTAACGCCATTTTAAGTTAGTTATACGTCATTTCATGTTAGTTTAACGCCATTTGAAGTTAGTTTAACGTCATTTGCAGTTAGTTTAACGTCATTAAAAGTTAGTTTAACGCCATTTGAAATTATTTTAACGTCATTTGCAGTTAGTTTAACGCCATTTGAAGTTAGTTTAATGCCATTTAAAGTTAGTTTAACGCCATTTAAAATTAGGTTTACGTCAGTTCAAGTTAGGTTAATGCTATTTAAAGATAGTTTAGCGCCATTTGAAGTTAGTTTAACGCCATTTCAAGTTAGTTTAATGCCATTTGAAGTTAGTTTAACGCCATTTTAAGTTAGTTATACGTCATTTCATGTTAGTTTAACGCCATTTGAAGTTAGTTTAACGTCATTTGCAGTTAGTTTAACGCCATTAAAAGATAGTTTAACGCCATTTGAAGTTAGTTTAACGTCATTTGCAGTTAGTTTAACGCCATTTAAAGCTAGTTTAACGACATCTGATGTTAGTTTAAAGCCATTTGAAGTTAGTTTAATGCCATTTAAATTTACTTTAACGCCATTATAAATAATTTAACGTCATTTAAAGTTAGTTGAACGCCATTTGAAGTTAGATTAACGCAATTTGAAGTTAGGTGTAGGGCATGGATAGTAGGTTTGTTTGTGGGTGTAGGGCGTGGATAGTGGATTTGTTTGTGGGCGTAGGGCGTGGATAGTAGGTTTGTTTGTGGGTGTAGGGCGTGGATAGTAGGTTTGTTTGTGGGTGTAGGGCGTGGATAGTAGGTTTGTTTGTGGGTGTAGGGCGTGGATAGTAGGTTTGTTTGTGGGTGTAGGGCGTGGATAGTAGGTTTGTTTGTGGGTGTAGGGCGTGGATAGTAGGTTTGTTTGTGGGTGTGGGGCGTGGATAGTAGGTTTGTTTGTGGGTGTGGGGCGTGGATAGTAGGTTTGTTTGTGGGTGTGGGGCGTGGATAGTAGGTGTGTTTGTGGGTGTAGAGCGTGGATAGTAGGTATGTTTGTGGGTGTAGAGCGTGGATAGTAGGCATGTTTGTGGGTGTAGGGCGTGGATAGTAGGTATGTTTGTGGGTGTAGGGAGTGGATAGTAGGTTTGTTTGTGGGTGTTTGGGAGTGGATAGTAGGTATGTTTGTGGGTGTAGATACATACATTGTTAAGAGGAATAAATCAAAATGGGAAGAAGATTAAGATAAATATACTGATGATTAATGGTACAGGTGAGTTAATAAAATTGATATAAATAGATAAATACAGTAGATAGATAGATAGATAGATAGATACAGTAGATAGATAGATAGATACAGTAGATAGATAGATAGATAGATGTATGATTTTGTATACCGCAAGAGTAACTAAATATTCCTGTACCTGTATTTTCTTTCAGTTACAAAATACACAGGATTATAAATATGAGTATGCACATTGCACATCAGGTGTTACAGTCAGTGGTAATATTTTGTAATACTCTTAAGTGATGAGGTAACAGAGGAAATAGACGGATACTAACGGAGAGTTTTTGTAGAATTAGACAGACATTCAGACAGTAAAACTTCTTCCGACAATACAAATTTTGACGGTGGAATTTATACACGAGAGTGTATGGATAATTATGATGAGCTGAATTATGACATCTACGTCTGATAATCCGTTGTTTAGAATGGATTATTATTATTTTTGTTGAGTTATTTAACAGTTCGAGAAAAGGTTTATTATGGTACTATGTCCTATTATCACACAAGGTCATAATTGAAGTAAAATAACCAATTATACTGTATTATTTTAGACAATACATAAGAACATAAGAACATAAGAATGGAGGAAACTGCAGCGGGCCTATTGGCCCATACTGGGCAGTCCCGTTTACACCCAACCCCTATTGCTCATATGAGCATCCAACCTATGTTTGAAGCAATTCAGCGTATTCGAGTTAATGATGATATTTGGTAACTTGTTTCATTCATCCACTACTCTGTTTCCAAACCAGTGTTTACCTATTTCACGCCTAAATCTAAATTTGTCTAATTTAAAACCATTGTTACGAGTTCGCTCCTGGTTGGATAGTTTGAGTACCTTTGTAATGTCACCTTTGTTTAGCCCTGCCTTCCACTTATACACCTCTATCAGGTCGCTTTCGCTCTACGTCTCTCAAGGGAGTGCAAATTAAGAAGCTTTAACCTGTCTCTATACTCAAGGTTCCTAATGCCCGGGATTAGTCTTGTCATTCTCCTCTGAATTCTTTCCAAGGATTCTATATCCATTCTGTAATACGGTGACCAGAACTGAACTGCGTAATCCAGGTGTGGTCTCACAAGAGTAAGATACAGTTTAAGGATGGCCTCCCTAGTCTTGTAACTAACACTCCTTTGTATGAACCCAAGTACTTTATTAGCCTTGTTACGAGCAAAAACACATTGTTTACTTGGCTTCAGGTTCCTACTTATCATTACTCCAAAATCTCTCTCTCAGTCGGATTTCTCTATGGCATCGTTGTTCATCTGGTATCTGGTTTCCCTGTTTACATCTCCTATACTGAGTACTTTACATTTGTAGACGTTGAATTTCATCTGCCATTTTTCAGACCATTCGAAAAATTTGTTTAGATCTTCCTGTAGTTTTGCCGAGTCCTCGTCAGATTTGATAACACGTCCTATTTTAGTGTCATCAGCAGTGTCAATGCCGACATCTATGTCGTTTATGTATATAATAAATAATAGTGGTCCAAGTACTGAGCCTTGGGGAACTCCACTTGTGACGTTGCTCCAATGGGACTTAGTGCCGTTAATGCTCACTCGCTGTTTCCTGTCCTGTAACCACGCCCTAATCCATTTAAGGATGTCACCTTTGATGCCATGAGCTTCTACCTTTCTAATTCGTCTTTCGTGGGGGACTCTGTCGAAGGCATTGCTAAAGTCGAGATAAACCACATCATAATTGTGCCCCTCGTCCACCGATTCGAAAACTGATGAAAAGAATGTTAATAGATTAGTTAGGCAAGAACGTCCGCTTGTGAAGCCATGCTGGGAATCATTGATCAATCGGTGCTTCTCCAGGTGATTTCGAATAGAGTTTGAAATGATTGCTTCCAGTAATTTGCCTACTATTGATGTTAGACTGATTGGGCGGTAGTTAGAGGATAGTGATCTATCCCCCTTCTTGAAAATCGGTATTACATTCGCTATCCTCCAGGATTCTGGTACTACACCTGTTTTTAATGACATGTTAAACAACTTTGCTAAGGGCATACTAAGCTCTTCCTTACATTCCTTTAATACTCTGGCAAATATCTCATCGGGACCAGGTGACTTATTAGGCTTTAGTTTGTCTATTTGCTTACTAACATCGTTACTAGTCACTACTATCTCACTTAATTTGTTTTCTTCACTATCTCTGAATAGAGTCGGTGCCTCGGGTATTCCCTGGACATGCTGGATAATATACCATCTACTTAAGGAGGTGATGTAGGTAAGGTAGATTGATATTTTAACATTAATTTACTCAGTTTTTTCTTAGTATCGGATTTTTTTTTTTAGTTTTTTATTCTGACAATTTATAATGCAAGCAGCGTTCACATGTTGTCAACCGCCCCCAAGTGTACAAGAAGTTTGGACTGTAACTGTACCGTCAATAAGTGGCTGTAACTGCACCGTCAATAAGTGGCTGTAACTGTACCGTCAATAAATGGCTGTAACTGTACCGTCAATAAGTGGCTCTGTATTCTGAACACGGGGATCTCTACAGTATAACCTACGAGTATAACTGTGGTGAAAGAACTGCTTCCCCGCATTATGTTGAGGAAGATTCGTATACAAACTTTTTGCCCTGACTTCGTAGTAAAAAAAATCTAAGGGAAAATATATTGAATTTATTTTTAATGTTTATTTATTTATTGTTGTCGTTGGTGTTTTTTTTTTTAACGGGATGTATGTTATATTCACGAAAATGGAGTCAAGACAAATGTTGGACACGTTGATGTGAAGTAACACAGTAAATGATGTTGTTTGTGTTGCTGTGTTATTTATTTATTGTGTTTCTTATTCTTTTCTGTTTATTTTGTTTTATTTAGTTTTATTGTAGTAATTGTTATTCTTTTTTTTATTCTTACTTATTTTCATTTTACTATTTATTCGTTTTCTTATTTTCATTTTATTGTTCAATAATTTTCCATTCATTCTTATTTATTTATCGCGTTGGTGTATTTCATTTATTTGCTATTCTCTTAGGTATTTCACATTTGCATTAATTAATCTTCAAATCATTGGTTGCTATTTTTATCATACTAGTTTAATGTTCACCTCAGCAGTCAACTGGCTTATGTCTAAACAATGTCTACCACTGTTTTAGCCAGACTTAGTTATGAGACTTGTAATTCAGTATCCATTACGTACCGTTTATCAGTGTAATTTGTGGTAATGGACTGCCCAATGTAATTATATATATTGTCTTACTGAAAAAAATGCGGTGTAACCAAGATTAAGTTTTATAGAGTTTGTATTTAAGGATTATTCTCCTATACTTCTCTTAGATTCTGAATATATTTTTGTTTTATTATTTCAGTGTATTGTAATGTGTAGTTAGTTACACTATAGATATATAATAATTGCTTTAAGTTTGGTTGGGAGTGTGGAAGGTGTTGTGGTGTGTGATGTACAGGTGTGTACAGGTGGTGGTTACACCTGACTTCGAGGCAGGTGTGTATAGGTGCCAGATACACCTATGGTTACAACACAGGTGTATCCGGCAGCAGTAGTAACAAAGGGGCTATATGGGCTCCGGCGGCCATGTCGTGACACCGGCCGGCAGAATCCCCCGGTGAAAAAGGGAAACAAGATGGCCGTCCCCCATTCAATATGTAAACAACTCGACCTGAAATGTTGTTTATTGGACATTTTTCTCATTAGGGAGTCGAACCCTTGTTTTGAGTTGGTGTTCAACTACCGTGGCTGACGGCCATCACCTGTGATTCAACTGGTAGAATTAAGTGTAATAATAATAATAATAATAATAATAATAATAATAATAATAATAATAATAACGGTTTATTGAAAGAGCTTGGCAGCCAGAAGGCTGAAAATATACAGTTACATATTTGGGGAATGGGTTTCGAATTACAAATAATATACAAGTAACATAAGTGATACAAATAAGATATATAATAACTAGATGGGGAAAAGCTCAAACTACAGTGCATTTCAACATAGTGACAGTGCAAGAAGTAGTATTTACTGGGAGTGAATACACTGGTTTATTACAAGTTATTGATAATTTTACAATGGTTGGGACTGGGCTGTTCTTATAGCGATCAGTTCGTGCACTTATGGGCTGGATGCGGTTGTGGTGTCAAACAGCAATTCTCGGGCTAGGGATCTCAGGTGGTAGTAGGAGCCGGTGTCGAGGATGGTGTAGAAGCTTCTTAGCAAATTTGCAGATGTGGTCGTGGTGATGGTCAGTGAGAGTCGAAAGGGTCAGTGTGTTGAGCGCTTCTTGATATGTGGAGTAGGAAGGGGAGAGAATAATCTTGCATGCCCTCTTTTGCACTTTTACTAGGTGGGCATCTTATCAAATGAACCCCTGTCCTAATGGGCCCTAGTCCTAATGGGCCCCAGTCCTATTGGGTCCCAGTTTTAATGGGCCCCAATTCTAATTGGTCACATTTCCAATGGTTCTCAGTCCTAATGAGCCTCAGTCCAAAGATACCACAGGCCTAATGGTTCCAGTCTTAATAGACCTCAGTCTTAATGAGTCCCAATCCTGACGGCTCTCAATACTAATGGGCCTCAGTCCTAATAGTTTAAGGTTGGGACCCATTAAGACTGGCTTCTATTTACCTTACAAGCACTGTGTTCTACCGTGTCATCCCGTGTGTGTGTGATTTCCCGTGTCAGGTGGTATAATACGCAGGTGAGTGGCTGCCAGGTAGGGTGGGTGAGGGTGGGCACCTTGATGCAGGGGAAGGTGAGTTCCTGATGCTGATTCACACCAGTGTCATGATGAGGTAATCTTATCACCTTATTAGTGTACGCTGAGTGGGTGGGCGTGGTGTGGAGGGGTGATTTGATTTTGCCGCTTGCAGCGGCTACTTTATTGTGCACCCCACACTCATCCTGTGAGCGGTAGCGCAAAAGGATTACAGAGTAGGGTTTACAAAGGGTCATAATAATTAACCCCGGTTGTCAGGATGTGGGGGCGCGTAAGGGGTAGGCAGCAAGGGGCGTGGTGTATGGTGGGGGGAGGGTAAGGGGCGTGTAGGGGTAGCTAAGTGGGCGTGTTGAGTTGGGCAAGAGGGAGGCGTGGTGGGTGTAGGGGCGTGTATAGGAGGCGGGAAGTGGTGATGGCGCGCGCCACTAATCACTCTGACCTTACTGAACACAACCCATTATACAGCATAATTAGTGTTGCTTCCATCAGCCTCACACAGTCAAACACACTATTTACATTTTCTCTTCACATATATTTTATTTTATTCGTTTCAAGTGGGACTCGAATTTCAGCCTTGGAGTCGAAGAGGAATTTTTTTAGGAGAAGTTGAAAAGAAATCGTGTTTAGTTGAAGACGAATGTGTTCTTATATAAAAGTGAAGGAATTAACCAGATGTGTTTGATTGTTTGGGAGTCTCTATCTCTCACACTCGAGTCCAAGATGTCCCCCTTGAGGACAGTGTTCGTGTAGCGTCGTCAAACTCGCTCTTGGTTTTTATTCAGCAGGAAGAGCTACACCCGCCACCTGGTGTTGGCCGTGTCTGGTGACCATCATATTAACAAGGCCGCTCTCTCGTGCCTTGTCCACACGCCACCCCCCACCTCCATATTGTACCGTTTTGTCCTTTATTAACGGTGGTGTTACTACAGGCAGCGTGGTGTGGGGGGAGGGCCGCTGCTTCACATTGTTCAGTCTTTGACGTGTAACACAAAACGTGAGATGTTGTGGTCCTTCACTACCTCACAACACACACACATCTCCTAGTTACCACATGCTGTTGTTATTAAAGCTCCACCAATGAGTACGCGTCGCTGTCTCGTCCTTTGCTCCGCCGACCATTACAGTGTGTAGCTGTAGGACTCGCCGCCGTGTTTGTTTCATGTAGCGACACTAAACTCCCGGAAATTTGTAGGTGTTAAGCTGGAGCGTTTGAGCTGTTGTTGTCGTCACCTTGTTGATGTTTTGTAGGTCCGTGTTGGCTGAGGATTGTTGTTAGTGTTTCTTAAGGCATTAATAAACTAGTCATGAGGTTCTATAGGAATTATATCCTGCTGTTCTTTTTGTTCTTGTTCTTTTTATTGTTGTTGTTGTTCTTCAGTTGCATAATTCGAGTTTTGATTATCAGTAGAAGTTTGACGGGCTGGATTCTCTTATCGTTTCTTTAATTCATAAACAAGAACCGTAAACACAAGAGCAAAACAAAGACATAACCAATGAACTAAAAACAAATATATTGAAGGTTTAAATTTCTGGGATAGATTTAAATAGATCTTGGGTATATTTTCTCGTTCTTGGAGGTCAGGCCAGGCCAGGTCAGGTCATGTCATGTTAGGTGTACCGAATACGCTAGCAGAGGTGGTCAGATGCCTTGGGAATACTGCAGAGTAATTGAGGTCAGGTCAGGTGGCCTCAATACCTGCTTCAAGGTGTAATAGAGGTGAAAAATAATGGGTTTCTTGATTGGATCTGGTTAAGTCAGGTCAGGTAAAGTCAGATACAGAGGCTGGGTGTATGACTGTGGGTTGGTGGGTGTATGACTGTGGGTTGGTGGGTGTATGACTGTGGGTTGATGGGTGTATGACTGTGGGTTGGTGGGTGTATGACCGTGGGTTGATGGGTGTATGACTGTGGGTTGGTGGGAGTATGACTGTGGGTTGATGGGTGTTTGACTGCGGGTTGGTGGGTGTATGACTGTGGGTTGGTGGGTGTATGACTGTGGGTTGGTGGGTGTATGACTGTGGGTTGTTGGGTGTATGACTGCGGGTTGGTGGGTGTATGACTGCGGGTTGGTGGGTGTATGACTGTGGGTTGGTGGGTGTATGACTGTGGGTTGGTGGGTGTATGACTGTGGGTTGATGGGTGTATGACTGCGGGTTGGTGGGTGTATGACTGCGGGTTTGTGGGTGTATGACTGCGGGTTGGTGGCTGTTTGACTGTGGGTTGGTGGGTGTATGACTGTGGGTTGATGGGTGTTTGACTGCGGGTTGGTGGGTGTATGACTGTGGGTTGGTGGCTGTTTGACTGTGGGTTGGTGGGTGTATGACTGTGGGTTGATGGGTGTATGACTGTGGGTTGATGGGTGTATGACTGTGGGTTGGTGGCTGTATGACTGTGGGTTGGTGGGTGTATGACTGTGGGTTGGTGGGTGTATGACTGTAGGTTGATGGGTGTATGACTGGGTTGGTGGGTGTATGACTGTGGGTTGGTGGGTGTATGACTGTGGGTTGATGGGTGTATGACTGTAGGTTGATGGGTGTATGACTGTGGGTTGGTGGGTGTATGACAGTGGTGACAAGGATTATTTGAGCTTGACAAAATTTAGATAGATAGCAGCATGGTTTAGTCGTGTTCAGTTTAGTTTAAATTGTGTTTAGGTTAGGTTGGGTCATGTCAGGTACAGAGTTTGGCCAGGGTCCTTTATTCAAGCTTTCAGGGTTAAACTTCCTTCCTAGAAAGATGAACACACGAACCTACGGACGACACACGAACCTAATAACACATGATCATACACGGAAACGAACACACGAATGGACATACTCAGGATATCGGGGAATAAATATAAAATTATAAAAATGCATAAAAAGTCTTTGACGGATAAACAACTTTGTAATGTTAGAATCGATATTACTGATATTATAGAAAATCAAACTAACTTCCTTTAAACACTCTTGGCTCTTCCTGTGTATAAGAAGAGTTTAATTTGGTATATTTTTTTTTCTAGTAATTGGTGTTATCAGGGGAAGAGATTGTGTCGTTTGTGGTCTGTCATTCAAGGTTGTTTAGTGTTTGAAGCTCGTTAATTCATTATGCTTGTAGCCCCCATCTCTGCATACAACCCTGGTGCTTCTTGCTGTTGATACTCCCACGAAAATAAATTGTCAGATTAACGAAACGAAGATTAAAAAATTTTGTTTTAATTCACGGATTAACCATACTTCACCCAATCTAACTTAACCTATCCTAACCTAACCTAACCTAATCTAATCATAATTGTGTTTTAAAAAAAGGTTTACAGGCATAGGTAACAAGCTGGTCCTTTAACGGGAGAACACAAGGCTTCCCAACCCTCACCTGATGAAATAGAATCACTATACCCAACCTGATCTAATTAAGGACACGTTAGGCTTTGTAAGATAGTTTAGTTTGAAGTGTTGTGAATCTCCGTGGGTGTTATAGATTCACTTGGTATACTACATGTGTAAAGTCAGGATATATACAATGTGTGTTGATTTTTCTACCCGTGTGTTAAATATTTTTGTGGGGAGGGGGAGGTATTTTCCTGTCGGTTTCCACTCTAGCTTTCCACCAATGTTATTTCACCCTTCTAGATTTCTATACCCTTTGATCCACCTTACCTAAGAGTGGAATGAGATAAATAGAATTGGTGGAGTGGAATGTCTGTATAATTGATGTCAGGATCCAACTCTGCCCTGGACGACACAGGATTGATCGTCACTGGTGTTGTAAGACTGTACAGAAAACCGCCTCTTGTGTTGTTCCCACGTATTAAAGAGCGATGAAGGTAAACTGAACAAGCACGCTGGGCAATGCTCGTTGTTGTAGTGGAATACACACGAAACCCAGTCAGTTGAGGGTGTAAATCTTCGCCTGCCTCTGGAATGCACTACACACGCTATGCCAAAACTGAGATATACTCGGCATGTCAACACTGAGACACATATGCTATGCTAACAAACATATACTCACATAAACTATGCCAATATTAAGACACATACACTATGCGAAAAACCGGCTGTGCCTAAACTAATGATTCCCCGCTCTACATGAACGCTGAGATAACAAGTTGACTTTTTTTATCGAGGAGGAGCCAAAGTCTTTCACGATAGTCACCGTCTTAGCTAAACTTGTTAACATGGTTAGCAACTTCTGGAAACATCGCGCTTAACCGAGTTATCAAGTTGTGAATAAGCTGACTCACAAAGGAGAGGTATTCCTCGACGAATTAATCTTACCAGCTTACAAGCTCTTTATTAATTAATGACAAGCGTTACACCTGTCCGCCATTCTAGGCCACGCCTCTCACCCCCCCCCTCCCCTTAAGTCAATAGCCTTCAAAAGCAGTGAAAGACGAAATTGGTTCTTATAATCATGACTGCTTTCTCGGGACATTGTGTATACAACACACTCTAAACTAAGCCTAGGTACCTTCTTAACCCCTCATAATCCGCCGATGGAAAGTCTGGGACTCTGACCATATTTTCATTATTTTTCCTTTCCAAATTTAGGGTAAACCTGATTTCTCTGTGATCACTGTTCCCAAGTTCTTCCCCTATTGTGATATCTCTGATAATATTTTCTTTATTTGTTCATACTAGGTCTAATATATTGTCACCTCTAGTAGGTTCTGTAATTAGTTGATTCAAAAAATTGTCCTGTACTGCGTCTAGGAAGTCTTCAGATTCATAGTCACCTACAATGTTGTCCCAGTCAATATTTCTGAAGTTGAAATCCCCCATAATGCATAGGTTGTTGTATATTGCTGCCCTACTCATTTCCTGCCATATGGGCTGAGTTGCTTCTTTCCCAAGACTTGGGGGCCGGTAAATCACTCCCATAATTAGTTTTCGCTTCTTTCTGCCATTTCTACCCATACAGACTCAGTTCCTATTTCACCCTTTATTGTATTATTAATGCACCATTTTAATGTATCTCTGACGAAGAGTGCAACTCCTCCCCCCTTCCTACCTTCCCTGTCCTTGTGAAAAAGGTTGTACCCTTCTTTGTGTTACTCAGATAAAAAGTTCTTGCTCGCCAGATTCATCCAGGTTTAGGTGGCTACTATGACGTCTACATTCTTAGTACATACAACCGCTCTCAGCAAGTCTATTTTATTTCTAATGCTCCTACTGTTTGTATAGTACACATTTAAACCTACCCTTCCCTGGTCCTGTTTTACCCCTTGTTCTGAGTAACCAATTATACTCCCCTCTATCTACTGGCGAAACTTCCCCTTCTGAGTGACAATTTCACGCTCCAGACAAGTGTACCCCGTCACGACTGTACAGGTAGTCGTTGCCGTAGAATCGTCGCCAGTTATCAATGAACGCCCAACCATTGCTTACACAATGTTTTTTTTATTCCAGTCGGCAATTTATAGCAATTGCCTTGGACAGCCTTTCACCGCCAACTCCTCTTCTAGACGAGACACCACATACTATTGGGTTCCCTACCCTATCACTAATCTTCCCTAATGCCTCCCTATACCTGCTGAAAAGTTCCTCACTCCTAACCTTTCCTATGTCGTTGCCTCCTACTCTAAGACACACTACCGGATTGGTACTTCCCCTGACAAGACTCTATCTATCCTCTCAGCTACATGCCCTATCCCAGCCACAGGAGAACACACCTAAGTCCTACGTTTCCTATCTCTTGCACAAAAAGTCTAATCTAAGAACCTCACCTAATGTCTACATTATTAATATAATGAGCACAACAGGGAGGAAAGGTTATCCTGTAGGCAATTGTACATAGTTACAATTCTCTCTCTCTCTCTCTCTCTCTCTCTCTCTCTCTCTGTGCCCTATTGGACATAGGAACATTAATAGTAGCAGACAAGTCAGAGGAAGAGAGACCAGTTCTGATCACTGTGGATTTACAACGTGAACTGGATGATGTAAGGAGGGAGAGAGATGTTCCTCTCACTGAGAAAAAAAAAGGATGGGAGAAGGAGAGGATTTATTTGCAAGACCAAAGAGAAAATACTTTTATCAAGGCTACTGCTGCGACTAATGATGTTTTTAGTAGTTTTTTTTTCTCTTCCCAAGTGATTTTGTTCTCAACTGGTGTCCCTGTAATATACTGGTCTGAGGAGGATATCAGTCGAGTACTGACCTTTCGCAGCTTAAGCCCGAAAGCTTATCACTACTTGCCTGATAGAAGTCAATTTCGTTTCCCATCTATCAGTACACTGCATCGTTGGATTCTCAGCTCAATGTGGAACCAGGTGTGTTGCATGCACTTCTGCAACTGTTGTACCATAAATGTGAGTCTATGGATGACTGTAAACGTCTACGTGTTTAATCTTTTGATGAAACAAGTGTCAGTGAAGGTAACACTTGTCTTGTGAGGTCATAATTCCTGTCACATCACTCACACCTGGAGGCAAAGGCAGCACCTGTGATCACCTGCTCTAACTGCCCCCCCCCCCACCACCCATAATCTGATAATCTGTTGTCAGTGGCTGTAACACTTATCATATGAAGTCATAACTCCTGTCACCTCATGTCTACATTATTAGTATAATGGACAAACAGGGAGGAAAAGAACTCCTGTAGGCAACTGTATATATAGTCATCATTACCCTATCTTAAGCTGCAGTTATTTAAATACAAGACTATAACTGAAATACATTGTTTTTCTTTTAACCTTTCCTTCTGTGTATCACCCACCACACTGACTGGTGTCCTTAGCTAAAGTTATATGCAAGATTAAACTCTCTATTAGTATTATTTTCTATGTGAGATACTGAGATAACAAAGTACAGTATATAGAACCATAAAATGTTCTGTTTATAAGAGGTGAGAGGTAGGCGAGGAAGTCTGCCTGCTGACGTCAGCAAAGCTCCACCCACCTTGGCCTAGGCTAGCCTAGTCTAACCTGACCTAACCTAACCTAACCTAACCTTGTGTAAAACAAGTCTAGCCTAGCCTAGCCTAGCCTAGCCTAGCCTAACCTGACCTTATCTAACCAAAACTAACCTAACCTTGATCTGATCTGATCTGATCTAATATAGTGATTAGTTTTAATCAGATTGTTATACGTCTTTTTGATCAGTCTAAGTTTCTTTCATCTTACTCTTCATTTTTTCTCTGTTGTTCATCTTTGTTATATTGTTTTCTTTATGCTTTCTTTTCTTTCCCTCCTCCTCCTCTTCTTATTCCTCTATTGTTCTTTAAGAAATCAGGATAACTGTTAAGATTTGTTGACCAATTTTCTCTACATTTTCATTAAGAGATTACTTATTAAAACAACATTATCTGTATTTATATTATCTGAAGAGGAGTCCCGGCCACAACAAACGCCCCCCACACTAACATAATGAAACACTCCAGTAAATTATGTAAATATTCAAAAGGATTTGGATTTAATTGTAGTTTGTTTAATTTTAGGAACATTTCATTAGTGTTAACGGGAGGCAGGTAATGGCTATTATTAAAAAGCTTCCCTTATAATGACTACGGTCCCTCCAGCCAGACTTATACTAGCGTCTAAAGCCAAGGTGTGGTAGAGTCAAGGTTACCCACTGAAAAGTTTATTTGGATAAGTTCGGTGTGATTCTATTAGGTTTGGCTCCATTAGGCGGTGTAAGGTTACCTGGAGTGGATGATTATGTGTTGGGTGGGGCGGAGAGGAGTCACACCAGGTTAGTTAGACTCCAGTTAGTGTGTATTTTATCCCTTTAACTCTCAAAGGAAAATTAAATAGATTAGTTGTTTTATAAGATAATTATTTAATTTTAATTCATCGGTTTATACTTTCATGATGTTACGTAAGTCTATAAATTCACTTAATTATTTTAATGGCAGGATAATAAAAAGATACCTGCTGTAATTACCGTGTTGGAAACTACAATTAGACAACCAAAACAGCATCATCGGCCATTACAGAGCGTTATTTTGTATAATGTAAGCACTTAAGTCAGTGGCCTAAAGCCTCAGGGCTGCTGTGTGAGGTGGTTCAGTCACGATACAAACATTACCAACATGTTTATCTTCACCAGGTGGGCTTAACATGACCAGGTGATGCCTTACTAACTCTTGGATTATTATTGTTGTTTAGTGAATTTGTATGAAGCTGCAAGATCATCTTACACCTCTTGGAGAAAATTGGGTAAAAAAAAATTTTCATCCCAATTTCCCCAATTGGTAGATATTTTTTTTTTTTTTTGTATTTTGGTATTCTTTAACCTACCTTACCTGACCTCACCTGACCTAACCTGAAAATAATCCTAGTGATAATGGTAAAAAAATGCCAAATACCTATTGGAATAAAAACGAATATTAACCGATATTTTTGTATTATGGAGAAAACAAAATCTTCAAAAAAGTACAAAAAGTTAAAAACATAAATCAATATTTATAACAACTCCTCCAGGTATCTTTTGTTAGTTTCACCTTCAGTGTCCTCATGACTGTCCTTGTCATTTTACTATTGTTTGTCTTCCTGTATCTTGGATGTTCTCTATGTCACAGTTTGTGTTTGTTCTTTATTGTACTTCGTCACTGTCCATGTTTTACTGCATTATATTTCTTTGTTGTGATAAAATAGTTCCAAGACCTTCAGTTATAAACAATAATCATATGAAAGTCTTTGACAACAACTTAAATTATTCCTTATTTTCGTTACTTAGATCCATTGAATTCTTGTGTCCGTGTCCGTGACAATGATAATGAAAGGACTTATATTGAGTAGTCTCTCAGGTTTTCATTCGACTGTAAACATACAGTAAACATACAAAGCTGTAGTGAGACTGCTGGAGTTATGCTGCATCATATTAATGCAGCATGCAGCATAATGCGACCTCCTCTCCCTCCCTCCCCGACATGACAGCATAATGCAGCTCCCTCTACCTCCCTCCCCAGCATGACAACATAATGCAACTCCCTCTCCCTCTCTCCCCAGCATGACAGGATAATGCAGCTCCCTCTCACTCCCTACCCAGCATGACAACATTATGCAGCTCCCTCTCCCTCCCTCCCCAGCATGTCAACATAATGCAGCTCCCTCTCCCTCCCTCCCCAGCATGACAGCATAATGCAGCTCCCTCTCCCTCCCTTCCCAGCATGACAGCATAATGCAGCTCCCTCTCCCTCCCTCCCTCCCCCAGCATGACAGCATAATGCAGCTCCTCTCCCTCCTCCCCAGCATGACAGCAATGCAGCTCCCTCTCCATCCTCCCCAGCATGACAGCATAATGCAGCTCCCTCTCCCTCTCTCCCCAGCATGACAGCATAAATGCAGCTCCTCTCCATCCCTCCCCAGCATGCAGCATAATGCACCTCCTCTCCCTCCCTCCCCACATGCAGCATAATGCCTCCTCTCCCTCCCTCCCCACATGACAGCATAATGCAGCTCCCTCTACCTCCCTCCCCAGCATGACAACATAATGCAACTCCCTCTCCCTCTCTCCCCAGCATGACAGGATAATGCAGCTCCCTCTCCTCCCTACCCCAGCATGACAACATTATGCAGCTCCCTCTCCCTCCCTCCCCAGCATGTCAACATAATGCAGCTCCCTCTCCCTCCCTCCCCAGCATGACAGCATAATGCAGCTCCCTCTCCCTCCTTCCCAGCATGACAGCATAATGCAGCTCCCTCTCCCTCCCTCCCTCCCCCAGCATGACAGCATAATGCAGCTCCCTCTCCCTCCCTCCCCAGCATGACAGCATAATGCAGCTCCCTCTATCCCTCCCCAGCATGACAGCATAATGCATCCCCTCTCCTCCCTCCCCAGCATGACAACATAATACAACTCCCTCTCCCTCTCTCCCCAGCATGACAGGATAATGCAGCTCCCTCTCACTCCCTACCCAGCATGACAACATTATGCAGCTCCCTCTCCCTCCCTCCCCAGCATGTCAACATAATGCAGCTCCCTCTCCCTCCCTCCCCAGCATGACAGCATAATGCAGCTCCCTCTCCCTCCCTTCCCAGCATGACAGCATTATGACAGCGCCTCCTCTCTCCTCCCCTCCCCGGCATAATTGCAGCTCCTCTCCCTCCCTCCCCAGCATGACAGCATAATGCAGCTCCCTCTCCATCCTCCCCAGCATGACAGCATAATGCAGCTCCCTCTCCCTCTCTCCCCAGCATGACAGCATAATGCAGCCCTCTCCATCCCTCCCCAGCATGACAGCATAATGCAGCTCCCTCTCCCTCTCTCTCCCAGCATGACAGCATAATGCAGCTCCCTCTCCCTCCTTCCCAGCATGACAGCATAATGCAGCTCCCTCTCCCTCCCTCCCTCACCATGACAGCATAATGCAGCTCCCTCTCCATCCCAGCATGACAGCATCCTCCCTCTCCTCCCTCCCCAGCATGACAGCATAATGCAGCTCCCTCTCCCTCTCTCCCCAGCATGACAGCATAATGCAGCTCCCTCTCCCTCCATCCCCAGCTTGACAGCATAATGCAGTTCCCTCTCCCTCCTTCCCGAGCATGACAGCATAATGCAGCTTCCTCTCCCTCCCTTCCCAGCATGACATCATAATGCAGCTCCCTCTCCCTCCCTCCCAGCATGACAGCATAATGCAGCTCCCTCTCCCTCCCTCCCAGCATGACAACATTATGCAACTCGCTCTCCCTCCCTCCCCAGCATGACAGCATAATGCAGTTCCCTCTCCTCCCTCCCCAGCACTGACAGCATAATGCAGCTCCCTCTCCCTCTCTCCCAGCATGACAGCATAATGCAGCTCCCTCCCTCCCTCCCCTCCCCAGCATGACAGCATAATGCAGCTCCCTCTCCCTCCCTCCCGCCTCAGCATGACAGTATAATGCAGCTCCCTCTCCCTCCCTCCCCAGTATGACAACATTATGCAGCTCCCTCTCCCTCCCTCCCCAGCATGACAGCATAATGCAGCTCCCTCTCCCTCCCTCCCCTGCATGACAGCATAATGCAGCTCCCTCTCCCTCCCTCCCACAGCACCCTGAAGTTCCTTAATGAGTTGGGCTCCAGACTTATTGAAACTACCAGAGACTCCAGTTCATCGATCTACTATTTACAAGACAACCAATTGGGAGATGATGGTAAGGGAAGGCGAAAGACATCAGGTAGATTTTTACAGAACTTAATTTGGTTGGGACACAAAGACAGGCTGGAAGGGTGAGGTATGAGGATCTGGTAGGGTGGAATATGAGGGACTGGAATGGTAGGGTATGAGGGATTAACAGGGTAGGGTATGAGGGACTAACAGGGTAGGGTATGAGGAACTAGAAGGGTAGGGTATGAGGACTGGCAGGGTGGGGCATAAGAGACTAACAAAACTGGGTAGAAGGGTGTGACAATCTCCTCTTCTACACTAATCACGCCACACGTTCTCCCTAAGTCATCAAAAAATATACATTTGTCATGGTGTTCAAAAATTCCTCTTTTACCAACACAAGCTCTCGTTCTTGTAGCCATTGTGATTTACGCTGAGGGGAGGGGATAGAGAGATATAGTGAAAGAAGTAGGAACAGATAAAGAGAATGACAGACAAAGATATGAGGATATAATAATTGTGGAAGGGGAAGGAAAGAGGAGGTGGAGATAGTGGTAGAGGAAGCAGGGAAGGAGAGTAGGGGAGAGAGAGAGTGATGATATATTCAGGTTAATAGAGACAAGGGGGGATAGGATAGGTAAAGAGGATACGACAGGGCAGATTTAATCTAATTTCATGGGTAAGAGATGGCAGGAAACCTAGTGAGTGAGTGAGTGGGACAACCATTGATCGTGATCACGCCCCAGTCCACAAGATCGTACACACAAGATAGTCAAAGGAACAGAGGGAACATATTCGGCTTGTTGTCGAACACTTGAATCAAAGGAGCAATAAGTTATTACTGAGTCACTGCACGTTGACTACATATTATAGTGTTTGTAAAGATCTTTCTTGTTACACTGGTCGAGAAGATCAGATAGCGACCGTACGTGAGCTGTGGCCCATATCTACAGAACCTCGACCATATTAGTTGGTAAAATTGTCTTCGTTTTCTTTGGTGAGTGATCGTGTATTTCCAGATGTAATAACTGAAATGTGTTCAGTGTCTCCAGCAGGACCCGGCTGTACTCTCTTATTGCTGGGACCTCTATCAATCTGCCTACACGAATATCAATAAGACCCGTTTCAACTTCTCTACAAACTTTAAGAGCGTTCGGTCGAGGAGTTCAGGTACGAAAAAAGTATGTTAAGTGAGAATAAATTAACACGAGGCCAGTCAGTGTGTCAAAACAAGGTCGGGCCCACATCAACTGGCAATATAATCACATAAGGCGGATCATGACGATAACACATTTGTGCTTATTGTTTCATCAAAGTACTTAGGCAACATGTTAAATCTATTGTTTGTGTGAAAGTAAAAGGAGAAGCTGTACAGGTTGATCCACAGTTCCTGTTTCAACATCTAACAAAAGCATCAGGGAGAGTGTAAGGCAGGTGAGTAGTGTAACCACCCACTGTACTCTCAAGGGTCTGGCCTAAGAAACACCTTATGGACTATGAGCTGTACACTGCTGCATCACATTAACCACTAGGAGTTGTAAACAAACACTCCAAAAGTGCCTTTATGGAGGAGACAGATGAATTTCAAAATGAACACTGTGACTCCTGTTGTCTCGGTAGGGTCGTCAAAATCCTTTGTCTGTTGTGTCATATCGTCTAACACAAAATCGTAAACATACTTTTTGGAGCGTATCCACATCTTACAGCATGATGACACTAAATGGCCGCCTTAAAATGTTATTCTCAAAGACTTAATTATCCAATGAAAAAATTCACCCACTAAAATTTAAGATCACGTTGAAGATAAACTCATTAAAGTTTTATACTGTACTATAATGGAAATTAAAGTTCACTCACTCGCACTCTTGGGCAGAAATTATAATTTAAGTTCTCATTTTAGAACAGTCTTGGCTGTTTTTAGGTCCTGCTATGGTTACTGTCTGAGTCATAATCAACCTCACTTGGCATCTTCTATTTCATTTTGGCGCATTTCATGTTGGTGTATTTCATGTTGGTGATCACCTGCCACCCACCAGAGACTTGGGAAGGTTAGAAATAGTGTCATCTCTGTGTTTTATGACGTCTTCGAGGTTTATATCTTCACCTCACCTCCTGAACCACATCCTCAAGACGGACCATTTCTTACCCCTGGTCGTCTTCTTAGCTAATCAGGCTTATTTAATTCTTCTCTCACAGCGCTGCGCCCCCTGGCGAGAAACTCTCCCTCATTTCTTGTAACTTTTAGAGAAGGAAAGTTTATTCTCAACTGGTTGTACAGATGAAGCGTCACAACTTCTCGATATCTTTGCTTTGTGATTATAATACCAACGTGTCTGAGTCGTGTATTTGTTTATAAACTTAATGGAATAATATTTACCCAAGTTTAAGAGGCACTAAATACATTATAAGGGCTGGATATTTCAAATTATCTGCATCTCTTGAATCACTTGAATCAGGAGCGAGAAAATGAAATTAAAACAAAAAAGAATTGTAAGTGAATGAAATATCGAAATCCTTGAAAAAACTAAATTTCTTAAAACAGTAATGGACTAAGACAGCAGTGGAAGGTAAGGAGATTGGTGGAAAAGAAAGGAGAAGACCGAAGGAGGAAGGTAAAAGGAGGGAAGATGAAGGGGTAAAATAAAGGGGAAAGGAAGATGAAGGGGGAAGAAATGAATGGGGGAGATGGAAGGGAGGAAGAAGGGAGGGAAGATGAAGGGGTAAGATGGAGGAGAAAGACGATGGGGAGAAGAAGATGAAGGAGAAGATGAAAGGTGGAAGATGAAAGGCAGGAAGCGACAGTGCAAAATAGATCGGCAAGAGACACAGTTGTACCAGAGGTGGTAAAAATATACACCAGGAAGGAATCAGGTGTGGCAATGTAATACACTCTCTCTCTCTCTCTCTCTCTCTCTCTCTCTCTCTCTCTCCATATTATGTTGCTCAGATTTCTCTCTCTTTTTCTAAAAATACAAAACTCAACTCAATAAAGGCAACACATGTACTGTACTATGACTGCCAGTGTATTATAGCATCAACATTATTATATAAGAGTATATATTATACTTAAGCCCCCCCCCCCAGGTATCGCCGGGATGGTTAATCTTCAGGTGGGATACGCTGGGCGGCGAGGGGAGTGACAATCTACCTGTGTCATTAAGGTCTCTGTTACCTTTTCCTGGGGCGACACTTCAGGTGAGTTATTATATAAAAAAGAGACTCACTTTATACAATACATGAAAAAATAACACCACCATTTAACTTACATAAATTAACACACAATACAGTACTGAATGCCTAACTAGCTTAGCTCCCCCCACCCCAGCCTCCCTTGAGCGAGCAGGAGCGTGCTGTGTATGGCCACCACCCCAACCAATCACCTCGACTCAGCTAGGTGGACAGCCCACCTGCTATTACTCCCTACTACTTTACTTCCCGTTTCTATTCTTTCCTTCTCTCTTTCCTCTCCTCTCTCATGGCAAAGTCATTTCCCACTTTACTTCATCATCGTTACTCAGTAAGACAGCAGTAGACCACGACGCTTAACACTGTACCTGCCTGACTCTGGTGTTACCTGTACTGTGTTAATTGGCTTGAAGAACATACAACTCTAAAACGTGATATGAATTGTTAATTTTCATAGGAAGATGAACTAGACAAAAAACGACCTTTATAACTAAATGTCAGACCAAATACTGTCAAGAGGTGTGAACAGCTTCCATATGGAGAGGAGAGGATCTTTAATTGAAGTCTAATGTGTCACTTCACGCAATAACTCTGTGGGGTGGACACATCGACAACACAGGAGTGACCGACATATAAACACTTCCGAGACAACGATAACTAATGACTTTTTTTGTTTGTCCTTTCAGAACAAAGTTCACTCCTGGGATTATCTCTCATAAACGAAGCATCACCAAGCACAAGCACCACACACCTGTATAGGCCTTCAGTATCGTCAACCAGCAACTGTCTATATGATAATAGTCCAGACAAAACCTTGCTTTTACTTTAACCCGGAAATAAACATCGACAGGTTTATTATAAATAATTATGACGACAGTAAGTTTTCAAGGTTCAAGTGTCCTTATTTCCTGCCAATGGTTCCAGGAAAACCTTAAAACTTACAATTAATAAATAATTAAAGATTTTTGTTTCTTGTATCTATATATATAAAACAAAGAAGTATGTATTTTTGTTTGTGTGTTTGCTTGTGTGTCCGCACGAGAATCTCGGAAACTACTCTACCGATCTGTAGTGATGATGGATGATGTTATATGTAGTGATGATAGATGGTGTTATATGTAGTGATGATGGATGGTGTTATATGTAGTGATGATGGATGATGTTATATGTGTTATAAGTGTTTAAATAACATGGTAGATATTACTGAGCCTTCATCAGGGTTGGTGCCTCCCTCCAGGTTCCCAGAGGTACAACTATTGGTGACATTTTCTTATTCGATGGCAGCAGTTGAGTTAGATTCATTGGTTGGGAGGTACAGACAGAGTGTAAGTAGCTGTGGAAGTTTCGCGCTCCCTGATGTCGCCCAAATTGTCATAATTGAAGGTAACTGACTTGGCAACGGTAGTGCGTACGTTGGTCACAACTCGAATTATGCAACTGAAGAACAACAACAACAATAAAAAGAACAAGAACAAAAAGAACAGCAGGATATAATTCCTATAGAACCTCATGACTAGTTTATTAATGCCTTAAGAAACACTAACAACAATCCTCAGCCAACACGGACCTACAAAACATCAACAAGGTGACGACAACAACAGCTCAAACGCTCCAGCTTAACACCTACAAATTTCCGGGAGTTTAGTGTCGCTACATGAAACAAACACGGCGGCGAGTCCTACAGCTACACACTGTAATGGTCGGCGGAGCAAAGGACGAGACAGCGACGCGTACTCATTGGTGGAGCTTTAATAACAACAGCATGTGGTAACTAGGAGATGTGTGTGTGTTGTGAGGTAGTGAAGGACCACAACATCTCACGTTTTGTGTTACACGTCAAAGACTGAACAATGTGAAGCAGCGGCCCTCCCCCCACACCACGCTGCCTGTAGTAACACCACCGTTAATAAAGGACAAAACGGTACAATATGGAGGTGGGGGGTGGCGTGTGGACAAGGCACGAGAGAGCGGCCTTGTTAATATGATGGTCACCAGACACGGCCAACACCAGGTGGCGGGTGTAGCTCTTCCTGCTGAATAAAAACCAAGAGCGAGTTTGACGACGCTACACGAACACCGTCCTCAAGGGGGACATCTTGGACTCGAGTGTGAGAGATAGAGACTCCCAAACAATCAAACACGTCTGGTTAATTCCTTCACTTTTATATAAGAACACATTCGTCTTCAACTAAACACGATTTCTTTTCAACTTCTCCTAAAAAAATTCCTCTTCGACTCCAAGGCTGAAATTCGAGTCCCACTTGAAACGAATAAAATAAAATATATGTGAAGAGAAAATGTAAATAGTGTGTTTGACTGTGTGAGGCTGATGGAAGCAACACTAATTATGCTGTATAATGGGTTGTGTTCAGTAAGGTCAGAGTGATTAGTGGCGCGCGCCATCACCACTTCCCGCCTCCTATACACGCCCCTACACCCACCACGCCTCCCTCTTGCCCAACTCAACACGCCCACTTAGCTACCCCTACACGCCCCTTACCCTCCCCCACCATACACCACGCCCCTTGCTGCCTACCCCTTACGCGCCCCCACCCCTCCACACCACGCCCACCCACTCATCGTACACTAATAAGGTGATAAGATTACCTCATCATGACACTGGTGTGAATCAGCATCAGGAACTCACCTTCCCCTGCATCAAGGTGCCCACCCTCACCCACCCTACCTGGCAGCCACTCACCTGCGTATTATACCACCTGACACGGGAAATCACACACACACGGGATGACACGGTAGAACACAGTGCTTGTAAGGTAAATAGAAGCCAGTCTTAATGGGTCCCAACCTTAAACTATTAGGACTGAGGCCCATTAGTATTGAGAGCCGTCAGGATTGGGACTCATTAAGACTGAGGTCTATTAAGACTGGAACCATTAGGCCTGTGGTATCTTTGGACTGAGGCTCATTAGGACTGAGAACCATTGGAAATGTGACCAATTAGAATTGGGGCCCATTAAAACTGGGACCCAATAGGACTGGGGCCCATTAGGACTAGGGCCCATTAGGACAGGGGTTCATTTGATAAGATGCCCACCTAGTAAAAGTGCAAAAGAGGGCATGCAAGATTATTCTCTCCCCTTCCTACTCCACATATCAAGAAGCGCTCAACACACTGACCCTTTCGACTCTCACTGACCATCACCACGACCACATCTGCAAATTTGCTAAGAAGCTTCTACACCATCCTCGACACCGGCTCCTACTACCACCTGAGATCCCTAGCCCGAGAATTGCTGTTTGACACCACAACCGCATCCAGCCCATAAGTGCACGAACTGATCGCTATAAGAACAGCCCAGTCCCAACCATTGTAAAAATTATCAATAACTTGTAATAAACCAGTGTATTCACTCCCAGTAAATACTACTTCTTGCACTGTCACTATGTTGAAATGCACTGTAGTTTGAGCTTTTCCCCATCTAGTTATTATATATCTTATTTGTATCACTTATGTTACTTGTATATTATTTGTAATTCGAAACCCATTCCCCAAATATGTAACTGTATGTTTTCAGCCTTCTGGCTGCCAAGCTCTTTCAATAAACCGTTAATTATTATTATTATTATTATTATTATTATTATTATTATTATTATTATTATTATTATTACACTTAATTCTACCAGTTGAATCACAGGTGATGGCCGTCAGCCACGGTAGTTGAACACCAACTCAAAACAAGGGTTCGACTCCCTAATGAGAAAAATGTCCAATAAACAACATTTTAGGTCGAGTTGTTTACATATTGAATGGGGGACGGCCATCTTGTTTCCCTTTTTCACCGGGGGATTCTGCCGGCCGGTGTCACGACATGGCCGCCGGAGCCCATATAGCCCCTTTGTTACTACTGCTGCCGGATACACCTGTGTTGTAACCATAGGTGTATCTGGCACCTATACACACCTGCCTCGAAGTCAGGTGTAACCACCACCTGTACACACCTGTACATCACACACCACAACACCTTCCACACTCCCAACCAAACTTAAAGCAATTATTATATATCTATAGTGTAACTAACTACACATTACAATACACTGAAATAATAAAAAAAAAATATATTCAGAATCTAAGAGAAGTATAGGAGAATAATCCTTAAATACAAACTCTATAAAACTTAATCTTGGTTACACCGCATTTTTTTCAGTAAGACAATATATATAATTACATTGGGCAGTCCATTACCACAAATTACACTGATAAACGGTACGTAATGGATAATGAATTACAAGTCTCATAACTAAGTCTGGCTAAAACAGTGGTAGACATTGTTTAGACATAAGCCAGTTGACTGCTGAGGTGAACATTAAACTAGTATGATAAAAATAGCAACCAATGATTTGAAGATTAATTAATGCAAATGTGAAATACCTAAGAGAATAGCAAATAAATGAAATACACCAACGCGATAAATAAATAAGAATGAATGGAAAATTATTGAACAATAAAATGAAAATAAGAAAACGAATAAACAGTAGAATGAAAATAAGTAAGAATAAAAAAAAGAATAACAATTACTACAATAAAACTAAATAAAACAAAATAAACAGAAAAGAATAAGAAACACAATAAATAAATAACACAGCAACACAAACAACATCATTTACTGTGTTACTTCACATCAACGTGTCCAACATTTGTCTTGACTCCATTTTCGTGAATATAACACACATCCCGGTAAAAAAAAAAATACCAACGACAACAATAAATAAATAAACATTAAAAATAAATTCAATATATTTTGCCTAAGATTTTTTTTACTACGAAGTCAGGGCAAAAAGTTTGTATACGAATCTTCCTCAACATAATGCGGGGAAGCAGTTCTTTCACCACAGTTATACTCGTAGGTTATACTGTAGAG
>NW_024754162.1:0-11857 GCF_018991925.1 Homarus americanus
ACAACAAAAGCCCCTGATCAAGTATAACGAAGCCCCCTGATCGAGTATATAAAGACCCCTGATCGATTATAACAAAGGCCCTGATCGAGTATAACAGCGCCCTGACTGAGTATAACAAAGGACCCTGATCCAGTATAAATATAGTCCCTGATCGAATATAACAAGTTCCCCCTCATCGAGTATTACAAACGCCCTGATCGAGTATAACAAAGATCCCTGATCGAGGCCCCCCTGATCAAGTATAACAAAGACCCCTTAACGAAAGATAACAAATTTCTGATCGAGTATAACAAAGCCCCCTCATCGAGTATAAAGAAGCTCCCCTGATCGAGTATAGCAAAACGCCCCTGGTCGAAGTATAACAAAGCCCTCATAACAAAGCCCTGGTCGAGTATAACAAAGTCCCGTGGTCGGCTATAACAAATTCTGATCGGAGAAAATAAAGTCCTCACCGAGTACATCCCCTGATCAGAGTATAACAGGCACCTGATCGAGTACGGCCCTGATCGAGTAACAAAGTTCGACGAGTATAAGATTCGATGGATATAACAAAGGCCTTAATGGAGTATAACAAAGACATTGATGAGTATTCAGTCCCCGATTGTGGAAAAGTTTTGATTATATAATGTCTTCGATTGAGAGGAACGTGTCTCATCGAGTATTGACATCCCCGATCGAGTATAACATATCCCCGATCGTTATAACAAAATTCCTGGTCGAGATAGTAATGTCTGAGAGTAACAGTGCCTTTGTCGAGTATAACAAAGTCTTTTCGAGTTGAATAAAGTGTTCGGTGAGTATAACAGCTACCCCGATCGAATATCAAAGTCCCCTGAAGAGTATCGTCCCCTGATCGAGGAAAACAAAGCCTTCTGATCGAGTATAACAAGTCCTCGACATATAACAAAGCACCCTGGTATCGCCACTGTAGTTCCCCTGACGAGTTGTCCCCGATCGAGTATTATGCCTTCATCCGAGTATAATAAAGTCCTCGATATATATCAAATCCCCGTCGAGTCGATCGAGGTAATTCGAGAAAAGTTCTTGATCGATTTTTTCGAGCTTCATTCGTTTTACGCGATACAATGCCTTCGAGTATAATAGTTTTCAAATCGAATACAAAGGCTTTGTTATATTCGATTTGGGGACTTTGTTATACTCGATGAAGGGCATTGTTATACGCGATCAGGGCCTTTGCTAAACTCGATCAGGGACTTTGTTAGACCTGATTAGGGCCTTTGTTATTCTCGATCAGGGACTTTGTAAAACCTGATGAGGGGCTTTGTTATACTCGACCAGGCCTTTGTTATGCTCGATCAGGGCCTTGTTATACTTCTCTATTAGGGCTTTTGTTATACTCGAACCAGGGAATTTGTTATACTCGATCATGAGACTTTGTTATACTCGTTCAGGGACTTTGTTATACTCGATCAGAGGACTTTGTATACTCGATCGGGGACTTTGTTATACTCGATCAGGGACTTTGTTATAATTTGATCAGGGACTTTGTATTATTGGATCAGGGGTTTGTTATGCTCGACCAGGGGCCTTTGTTATGCTCGTAAAGGGGCTTTGTTATATTCGATCAGAGGACTTTGTTATCCTCGATCAGGGCCTTGGTTATACTCGACCAGGGACTTTGTTGTAATCGATCAGGGAATTTGTATTACTTGATCAGGGACTTTGTTATACCTCGATAAGGGATCTTGTTATGCTCTGATCAGGGCCTTGGTTATACTCTGACCAAAGGACTTTGTTATACTCGACCAGGACTTTTGTTATACTCGATCAAGAGAATTTGTTATACTGATCACTGGACTTTGTAATATTCGATCAGGGGTTTGTTATACCACCAGGGCCTTTGTTATGCTCGATAAGGGACATTGTTATACTCGATAAGGACTTTGTTATACTCGATCAGGGCCTTTGTTATGGTCGACCAGAGGACTTTGTTATACTTCGATCAGGACTTTCTTATACTCGATGAGGGGCTTTGATATACTCAATCACGGGACTTGTTATACTCGATTAGGAATTTGTTATACTTGATGATTGGGCTTTGTTATACTCGATCAGGACTTTGTTATACTCTACCAGGTCCTTTGTTATGCTCGACCAGTGGCCTTGTTATACTTGAACCAGGGGCTTTGTTATATTCGATTAGGGGATTTGTTATACTCGACCAGGGGCCTTGTTATGGTCAACCAGGGGGCTTTGTTATACTCAATCAGGGACTTTGTTATACTCGATCAGGGAGCTTTGTTTTCCCACCAGGACTTTGTTATACTCGATTAGGGGACTTTGTTATACTCGATGATTGGGCTTTGTTTTCCTAGATCAAGGGCCTTTTGTCATAATAGATCAGGGACTTTGTTAGACTCGATGAGGGGCCTTTGTTATACTCGATGAGGCCTTGTTATACTCAATCATGGGCCATTGTTATATTCAACCAGGGACTTTGTTATACTCGATTAGGGGCTTTGTTGTATTCGATTAGGGACTTTGTTATACTCGATGAGGACAATTTATACTCGATCAAGGCCTTTGCTAAACTCGATTAGGACTTTGTTAGACTCGATTAGGGGCCTTTGTTATTCTCGATCAGGGACTTTGTTATACTCGATCAGGGCCTTGTTATTCTCGACCAGGGCCTTTGTTTTGCTCGATCAGAGTCCTTTGATACACTATATCAGGGCTTTTATACTCGATCCAGGGAATTTGTTATACTCGATCATGAGACTTTGTTATACCTCGATCAGGCCTTTATTATACTCTACCAGGGGGTTTGATATACTTATCCGAGACTTTGTTATACTCGGTAAGGGGCATTAATATATACGATCAGGGACTTTGTTATACTCGAACCAGGGGAATTTGTTATACTCGATCAAGAGACTTTGTTATACTCGATCAGGGCCTTTATTATACTCGACCAGGGTGTTTGATATACTCTATCCGGGTACTTTGTTATACTCGGTAAGGGGGCTTTATTATACTCGATCAGGGGACTTTGTTATACTTGATCAGGGGACTTTGTTATACTCGATGAGGGGGCTTTGTTATTCTCCACCAGGGTGCTTTGTTATACTCAATCAGGGGACTTTGTTATACTCGATCAGAGGGCTTTGTTTTCCTCGATCAGGGGACTTTGTTATACTCCATCAGGGTCTTTGCTATACTCCATTAGGGGCCTTTGTTATACTCCATCAGGGTCTTTGTTATACTCGGTCAGGGGACTTTGTTATACTTGATCAGGAGACTTTGCATTATTCGATCAGGGGAGCTTTGTTATGCTCGACCAGGGGCCTTTGTAATGCTCGATAAGGGGACTTTGTTATGCTCGATGAGGAGGCTTTGTTATACTCAACAGGGGGCCTTTGTTATACTCGATCAGGGGCCTTGGTTATACTCGACCAAAGGACTTTGTTATACTCGATCAGGGGAATTTGTTATACTCGACAAGGGGACATTGTTATACTCGATAAGGGGACTTTGTTATTCTCGATCACGGGGCTTTGTTTTCCTTGATCAGGGGTCTTTGTTATACTCCATCAGGGTCTTTGTTATACTCCATCAGGGGCCTTTGTTATACTCGACCAGGGGACTTTGTAATATTCGATCAGGGGGACTTTGTTATACTCGACCAGGGGCCTTTGTTATGCTCGATAAGGGGACTTTGTTATATTCGATCAGGGGCCTTTGTTATTCTCGATCAGGGGACTTTGTTTTACTCGACCAGGGGCCTTTGTTATACACGATTAGGGGACTTTGTTATACTAGATCAGGGAAATTTGTTATACTCGACCAGGGGACTTTGTTATACTCGATCTGAGGACTTTGTTATACTCGATCGGGGGACTTTGTTATACTCTATCAGGGGACTTTGTTATGCTCGATCAGAGGACTTTGTATTATTCGATTAGGGGGGGTTTGTTATGCTCGACCAGGGGCCTTTGTTATGCTCGATAAGGGGACTTTGTTATATTCGATCAGAGGACTTTGTTATTATCGATCAGGGGCCTTGGTTATACTCGACCAGGGGATTTTGTTATACTCGACCAGGGGACTTTGTTATACTAGATCAGGGGACTTTGCTATACTAGATCAGGGGCCTTTATTATATTCGACCAGGGGACTTTGTTATACTCGATTTGGGGACTTTGTTATACTCGATCAGGGGCCTTTGTTATACTCGAACAGGCGACTTATGTTATACTCGATCAGGGGACTTTGTTATACTCGATGAGGGGGCTTTGATATACTCAATCAGGGAATTTGTTATACTCGATCAAGGGACTTTGTTATACTCGATGATTGGGCTTTGTTATACTCGATCAGGGGACTTTGTTATGCTCGACATGGGTCCTTTGTTATGCTTGAACAGTGGCCTTTGTAATACTCGATTATAGGACTTTGTTATACACTATCAGGGGACTTTGTTTTACTCGATCAGGGGACTTTTTTATATTCGATCAGAGGACTTTGTTATACTCAATGAGGGGCCTTTATTATACTCGATCAGGGGTTTTGTTATACTCGTCCAGGGAACTTTGTTATACACGATCAGGGGATATGTTATTCTCGATCAGGGGATGTGTTATACTGGATCAGGGAATTTTGTTATACTCGATCAGGAGGCTTTGTTACCTCGAGTAAGGTGACTTTGTTATACTCTCTAATTATGGGACTTTTGTTATACCGATGAGGGCGATTTGGCACACTCGATCAGGGACTTTGTTATACTCCATCAGGGATTTTTGTTATGCTCGAGCAGTGGCCTTTGTTATACTCGATCAGGGGCTTTGTTATATTCGATTAGGGACTTTGTTTTACTCGATGAGGGCATTTGTTATATTCGATCAAGGCCTTTGCTATACTCGATCAGGGATTTGTTATACTAGATCAGGGATTTTTGTTATACCCGATCAGGGGCTTTGTTATACTCACCAGGGGCCTTTGTTTTGCTCTGATCAGAGGACTTTGTTATACTCGATCGGGGACTTTGTATTACTCGATGAGGGGCTTTTGTTATACCCATCAGGGACTTTGTTTTACTCTATGAAGGGCTTTTGTTTTACTCTGATCAGGGACTTTGTTATACTCGATCAGGGACTTGTTTTACTCAATCTGGGATTTTTTATATTCGATGAGGGACCTTTGTTATACTTGATGAGAGGGCTTTGTTATACTCGATCAGAAGACTTTATTATACTCGATCAAGGGCATTTGTTATACTCGACCAGGGGACTTTGTTATACTTTATCAGGGAACTTTGTTATACTCGATGAGGGGACTTTGTTATACTCGAAAAGGGGACTTTGTTATTCTCGTTAAGGGGACTTTGTTATACTCGATTAGGGGACATTGTTATACTCGATCAAGGGCCTTTGTTATACTCGATCACGGACTTTGTTATATTCGATCAGGGGGCTTTCTTATATTCGATCAGGGACCTTTGTTATACTCGATTAGAGGACAATGTTATACACGATCAGGGGATATGTTATACTCAATTAGGGTATGTGTTATACTCGATCAGGGGACGTTGTTATAGTCGATGAGGAGGCTTTGTTATACTCAACCGGGGGCCATTGTTATACTCGATCAAGGACCTTTGCTATACTCGATCACGGGATTTTGTTATACTAGATCAGGGGACTTTTTTATATTCGATCAGGGGACTTTGTTATACCCGATCAGGTGCCTTTATTATACTCGATCAAGGGCCTTTGGTATACTCGATCAGGGGACTTTGTTATACTCGATCAGAGGACTTTGTTATACTCAATCAGGGGGCTTTGTTATACTCGATCAGGGGACATTACTATACTCGACTAGCGAACTTTGTTTTACACGATCAGGTGATATGTTATACTCGATCAGGGGATGTGTTATACTCGATCAGGGGATTTTTTTATACTCGATCAGGAGGCTTTGTTGTACTCAAACAGGGCCCTTTGTTATACTCGATCAGGGGCCTTTGTTATACTCGATCAAGTGACTTTGTTATACTCGACCATGGGACTTTGTTATGCTAGATCAGGGGACTTTGTTATACTCGATCAGGGGCCTTTATTATACCTTACCAGGAGACTTTGTTATACTCTATTAGGGGACTTTGTTATACTCGATGAGGGCGATTTGGCACACTCGATCAGGGGACTTTGTTACACTCCATTAGGGGACTTTGTTATGCTCGAGCAGTGGCCTTTGTTATACTCGATCAGGGGGCTTTGTTATATTCGATTAGGGGACTTTGTTTTACTCGATGAGGGGCATTTGTTATATTCGATCAAGGGCCTTTGCTATACTCGATCAGGGGATTTTGTTATACTAGATCAGGGGATTTTGTTATACTCGATCAGGGGGCTTTGTTATACTCCACCAGGGGCCTTTGTTTGGCTCGATCAGAGGACTTTGTTATACTCGATCGGGGACTTTGTATTACTCGATGAGGGGGCTTTGTTATACCCCATCAGGGGACTTTGTTTTACTCTATGAAGGGGCTTTGTTTTACTCGATCAGGGGACTTTGTTATACTCGATCAGGGGACTTTGTTTTACTCAATCTGGGGATTTTTTTATATTCGATGAGGGGACTTTGTTATACTTGATGAGAGGGCTTTGTTATACTCGATCAGAGGACTTTATTATACTCGATCAAGGGCATTTGTTATACTCGACCAGGGGACTTTGTTATACTCGATTAGAGGACTTTGTTATACATCGAACAGGGGACTTTGTTATATTCGACCAGGGGACTTTGTTATACTTAATGAGGGGGCTTTGTTATACACGATCATGGGACATGTTATACTCGATCAGGGGATGTGTTATACTAGATCAGGGGACGTTGTTATACTCGATGAGGAGGCTTTGTAATACTCAACCCGGGGCCTTTGTTATACTCGATCAGGGGCCTTTGTTATACTCGATCAAGGTACTTTGTTATACTCGACCATGGGATTTTGTTATACGAGATCAGGGGGCTTTGTTATACTCGATCATGGGCCTTTGTTATACTCGACCAGGAGACTTTGTTATACTCGACCAGGGGCCTTTGTTATGCTCGATGAGAGGACTTTGTTATACTCGATGAGGGGCATTTGTTATACTCGATCAGGGAGCTTTGTTATATTCGATTAGGGGACTATGTTATACTCGATGAGGGGCATTTGTTATACTCGATCAAGGGCGTTTGCTATACTCGATCACGGGGTTTCGTTATACTAGATCAGGGGACTTTGTTCTACTCGATCAGAGGGCTTTGTTATACTCGACCAGGGGACATTACTGTAATCGACCAGGGAACTTTGTTATACACGATCAGGGGATGTGTTATACTCAACGGGGTCCTTTGTTATACTCGATCAGGGGCCTTTGTTATACTCGATCAGGGGGCTTTGTTGTACTCGAGCAGGGGCCTTTGTTATATTCGATTAGGGGAATTTGTTACACTCGATCAGAGGTCTTTGTTATACTTGATCAGGGGCTTTTGTTATACTCGATCAGGTGCCTTTGTTATATTCGATATGGGGTCTTTGTTATACTCGATGAAAGGCATTTGTTATACGCGATCAAGGGCCTTGGCTAAACTCGATCAGGGGACTTTGTTAGACTCGATTAGGGGCCTTTGTTATTCTCGAACAGGGGACTTTGTTATACCTGATCAGGGGGCTTTGTTATACTCGACCAGGGGCCTTTGTTATGCTCCATCAGGGGCCTTTGTTATACTATATCAGGTGCTTTTGTTATACATGAACCAGGGGAATTTGTTATACTCGATCATGAGACTTTGTTTTACTCGATTAGGGCCTTTATTATACTCGACCAGGGGGGTTTGATATACTCTATCCGGGGACTTTGTTATACTCAATCAAGGAACTTTGTTATACTCGAAGAGGGGGCTTTGTTATCCTCCACCAGGGTGCTTTGTTATACTCGATGAGGAGACTTTGTTATACTCGATCAGGAGGCTTTGTTTTCCTCTATCAGGGGACATTTGTTATACTCCATCCTGGTCTTTGTTGTACTCCATCAGGGGCCTTTGTTATACTCGACCAAGAGACTTTGTTATACTCGATCAGGAGACTTTTTTATACATAATCAGGGGACTTTGCATTATTCGATCAGGGGGGCTTTGTTATGCTCGACCAGGGGCCTTTGTTATGCTCGATAAGGGGACTTTGTTATACTCGATCAGGAGGCTTTGATATACTGAAGAGGGGGCCTTTGTTATACTCGATCAGGGGCCTTGGTTATACTCGACCAAAGGAGTTTGTTATACTCGATCAGGGGAATTTGTTATACTCGACAAGGGGACTTTGTTATACTCGATAAGGGGACTTTGTTATACTCCATCAGGGGACTTTGTTATACTCCATCAGGGGACTTTGTTATACTCGATCAGGGGGCTTTGTTTTCCTTGATCAGGGGTCATTGTTATACTCCATCAGGGTCTTTGTTATACTCCATCAGGGGCCTTTGTTATTCTCGACCAGTTGACTTTGTTATACTCGATCAGGGGACTTTGTTATAATTGATCACTGGACTTTGTAATATTCGATCAGGGGGGCTTTGTTATACTCGACCAGGGGCCTTTGTTATGCTCGATAAGGGGACTTTGTTACAATCGATCAGGGGCCTTTGTTAGTCTCGATCAGGGGACTTTGTTTTACTCGACCAGGGGACTTTGTTATACTCGTTCAGGGGACTTTGTTATACTCGATCAGGGGAATTTGTTATACTCGACCAGAGGACTTTGTTATACACGACCAGGGGACTTTGTTATACTCGATCGGGGGACTTTGTTATACTCGATCAGGGGACTTTGTTATACTTGATCAGGGGACTTTGTATTATTCGATCAGGGGGGGTTTGTTGTGCTCGAGCAGGGGCCTTTGTTATGCTCGATAAGGGGGCTTTGTTATATTCGATCAGAGGACTTTGTTATTCTCGATCAGGAGCCTTGGTTAAATTCGACCAGGGGACTTTGTTATACTCGACCAGGGGACTTTGTTGTACTCGATTAGGGGAATTTGTAATACTCGACCAGGGGACTTTGTTATACTCGATAAGGGGACTTTGTTATGCTCGATCAGGGGCCTTGGTTATACTCGACCAAAGGACTTTGTTATACTCGACCAGGGGACTTTGTTATACTCGATCAAGGGACTTTGTTATACTTGATCACTGGACTTTGTAATATTCGATCAGGGGGGCTTTGTTATTCTCGACCAGGGGCCTTTGTTATGCTCGATAAGGGGACTTTGTTATACTCGATAAGGGGACTTTGTTATACTCGATCAGGGGCCTTTGTTATGGTCGACCAGAGGACTTTGTTATACTCGATCAGGGGACTTTCTTATACTCGATGAGGGGGCTTTGATATACTCAATCACGGGACTTGGTTATACTCGATCAGGGGAATTTGTTATACTCGATGATTGGGCTTTGTTATACTCGATTAGGGGACTTTGTTATACTCTACCAGGGTCCTTTGTTATGCTCGACCTTTGGCCTTTGTTATACTCAACCAGGGGGCTTTGTTATATTCGATTAGGGGACTTTGTTATACTCGACCAGGGGCCTTTGTTATGGTCAACCAGGGGGCTTTGTTATACTCAATCAGGGGACTTTGTTATACTCGATCAGGGAGCTTTGTTTTCCTCGACTAGGGGACTTTGTTATACTCGATTAGGGGACTTTGTTATACTCGATGATTGGGCTTTGTTTTACTCGATCAAGGGCATTTGTCATAATCGATCAGGGGACTTTGTTAGACTCGATGAGGGGCCTTTGTTATACTCGATGTGGGGCCTTTGTACTCAATCATGGGCCATTGTTATATTCAACCAAGGGACTTTGTTATACTCGATGAGGGGGCTTTGTTATATTCGATTAGGGGACTTTGTTATACTCGATGAGGGACATTTGTTATACTCGATCAAGGGCCTTTGCTAAACTCGATTAGGGACTTTGTTAGACTCGATTAGGGGCCTTTGTTATTCTCGATCAGGGGACTTTGTTATACTCGATCAGGGGCCTTTGTTATTCTCGACCAGGGGCCTTTGTTATGCTCGATCAGAGTCCTTTGATATACTATATCAGGGGCTTTTTTTATACTCGAACCAGGGGAATTTGTTATACTCGATCATGAGACTTTGTTATACTCGATCAGGGCCTTTATTATACTCGACCAGGGGGGTTTGATATACTTTATCCGGAGACTTTGTTATACTCGGTAAGGGGGCATTACTATACTCGATCAGGGGACTTTGTTATACTCGATCAGGGAACTTTGTTATACTCATTCAGTGGGCTTTGTTTTTCTCCACCAGGGTGCTTTGTTATACTCGATCACGGGACTTTGTTATACTCGATCAGGAGGCTTTGTTTTCCTCGATCAGGGGACATTTGTTATACTCCATCATGGTCTTTGTTATACTCCATCAGGTTCCTTTGTTATACTCGAGCAGGGGACTTTGTTATACTCGATCAGGGGACTTTGTTATACTTAATCAGGGGACTTTGTAATATTCGATCAGGGGGGCTTTGTTATACTCGACCAGGGGCCTTTGTTATGCTCGATAAGGGGACTTTGTTATACTCGATGAGGGGCCTTTGTTATACTCGATTAGGGGACATTATTATACTCGACCAGGGAACTTTGTTATACACGATCAGGGGATATGTTATACTCGATCAGGGGATGTGTTATACTCGATGAGGGGCCTTTGTTATACTCAATCAGGGGACTTTGTTATACTCGATCAAAGGGCTTTGTTTTCCTCGATCAGGGGACTTTGTTATACTACATCAGGGTCTTTGTTATACTCCATTAGGGGCCTTTGTTATACTCCATCAGGGTCTTTGTTATACTCGATCAGGGGACTTTGTTATACTTGATCAGGGGACTTTGCATTATTCGATCAGGGGGGGCTTTGTTATGCTCGACCAGGGGCCTTTGTTATGCTCGATAAGGGGAGTTTGTTATACTCGATGAGGAAGCTTTGTTATACTCAACAGGTGGCCTTTGTTATACTCGATGAGGGGCCTTGGTTATACTCGACCAAAGGACTTTGTTATACTCGATCAGGGGAATTTGTTATACTCGACAAGGGGACTTTGTTATACTCGATAAGGGGACTTTGTTATACTCGATCAGGGGACTTTGTTATACTCGATCAGGGGCTTTGTTTTCCTTGATCAGGGGTCTTTGTTATACTCCATGAGGGTCTTTGTTATACTCCATTAGGGGCCTTTGTTATACTCGACCAGGGGACTTTGTTATACTCGATTAGGGGACTTTGTTATACTTGATCACTGGACTTTGTAATATTCGATCAGGGGGGCTTTGTTATACTCGACCAGGGGCCTTTGTTATGCTCGATAAAGGGACTTTGTTATACTCGATCAGGGGCCTTTGTTAGTCTCGATCAGGGGACTTTGTTTTACTCGACCAGGGGACTTTGTTATACTCGTTCAGGGGACTTTGTTATACTCGTTCAGGGGACTTTGTTATACTCGATCAGGGGAATTTGTTATACTCGACCAAGAGACTTTGTTATACACGACCTGGGTACTTTGTTATACTCGATCAGGGAACTTTGTTATACTCGATGAGGGGACTTTGTTATACTCGAAAAGGGGACTTTGTTATTCTCGTTAAGGGGACTTTGTTATACTCGATTAGGGGACTTTGTTATACTCGATCAAGGGCCTTTGTTATACTCGATCAGGGACTTTGTTATATTCGATCAGGGGGCTTTCTTATATTCGATCAGAGACCTTTGTTATACTAGATTAGAGGACTTTGTTATACACGATCAGGGGATATGTTATACTAAATCAGGGGA
>NW_024754163.1:0-17235 GCF_018991925.1 Homarus americanus
AAAGTCCCCTGATCGCGTATAACAAAGCCCCCTCATCGAGTTTAATAAAACCCCCCTGATCGAGTATAAAAAAGCCCCCTGGGTGAGTATAACAAAGTCCCAAGATCGCGTATAACAAAGTCTCCCGATCGAGTATAACAAAGTGCCATGATGGAGAATAACAAAGTCCCCTGATCGAGTTTAACAAAGTCCCCTTATCGACTACAATAAAGCCCCTGATCGAGTATAACAAAGTCCCCTGATCGAGTATAACAAAGTCCCATTTTCGAGTATAACAAAGGCCCCTGATCGAGTATAACAAAGCCCCCTGGCCGAGTATAAGAAAGTCCCCTGGTCGAGTATAACAAAGTCCCCTGGTCGAGTATAACAAAGTCCCATAATCGAGTATAACAAAGGCCCCTTATCGAGTATAGCAAAGGCCCCTGGTCGAGTATAACAAAATCCCCTGATAGAGTATAACAAAGTCCCCTGATCGAGTATAAATAAGTGCCCTAATCGAGCATAACTAAGTCCCCTGGTCGAGTATAACAAAGTCCTCTGGTCGGGTATAACAAAGTCCCCTTATCGAGTATAAAAAAGTCCCCTGATCGAGTTTAACAAAGTCACCTGATCGAGTATAACAAAGTCCCCTGGTCGTGTATAACAAAGTCCCCTGGTCGAGTATTACAAAGTCCCCTGATCGAGTATAACAAAGCCCCTTCATCGAGTTTAAAAAAAACCCTGATCGAGTATAAAAAAGCCCCCTGGTCGAGTATAACAAAGTCCCCTGGTCGAGTATAATAAAGTCGCATGATCGAGTATAACAAAGTCCCATAATCGAGTATAACAAAGTCCCCTGATCGAAAATAACTAAGTCGACTGATCGAGTATAACAAAGGACCCTAATGGCGTATAACAAAGTCCCAAGATCGAGTATAACAAACTACCCTGATCGAGTATAACAAAGTGCCCTTATCTAGAATAACAAAGTCCCCTGATCGAGTATAGCAAAGTCCACTAATCGAGTATAAAAAAGGCACCTGACCGAATATAACAAAGTCCCAGTCGAGTAAAACAAACACCCCTAATTGAGTATAACAAAGCCCCCTGATCGAGTATAACAAAGTCCCCTGATCGAGTAAAACAAAGCCCCCTCTCCGAGTATAAGAAAGTCCCCTGGTCCAGTATAACAAAGTCCCTGATCGAGAATAACAAAGCCCCATCATCGAGTATAACCAATTCACCGAATCGAGTATAACTAAGTCCCCTGATCGAGTATAACAAAGTCCCCTGATCGAGTAAAACAAACACCCCTGATCGAGTATAACAAAGTCCCCTGATCGAACATAACAATGTCCCGTCATCGAGTATAACAAAGCCCCCTGATCGAGTATAAGAAAGGCACCTGATCGAATATAACAATGTCCCTAGTCGAGTATAACAAAGTCCCCTGATCGAGTATAACAAACCCCCTCATCGAGTATAAAAAAGCCCCCTGGTCGAGTATAACAAAGTCCGCAGATCGAGTACAACAATGTCACCTTATCGAGAATAACAAAGTCCCCTGATCGAGTATAACAAAGCCCCCTGATCGAGTATACCAATGCCCATGATCGAGTATAAAAAAGTCCCATGATCGAGTATAACAAAGTTCCCTGATCGAGTATAACAAAGTCCCCTGGTCGTGTATAACAAAGTCCCCTGGTCGAGTATTACAAAGTCCCCTGATCGAGTATAACAAAGTCCCCTCATCGAGTTTAACAAAACCCCCCTGATCGAGTATAAAAAAGCCCCCTGGTCGAGTATAACAAAGTCCCAAGATCGCGTAGAAGAAAGTCTCCCGATCGAGTATAACAAAGTGCCATGATCGAGAATAACAAAGTCCCCTGATCGAGTTTAACAAAGTCCCCTTATCGACTACAATAAAGCCCCTGATCGAGTATAACAAAGTCCCCTGATCGAGTATAACAAAGTCCCCTGATCGAGTATAACAAAGCCCCCTCATCAAGTTTAACAAAACCCCCTGATCGAGTATAAAAAAGCCCCCTGGTCGAGTATAACAAAGTCCCCTGGACGAGTATAATAAAGTCCTATGATCGAGTATAACAAAGGCCCCTGATCGAGTATAACAAAGTCTCCTGATCGAGTATAACAAAGGACCCTAATGGCATATAACAAAGTCTCAAGATCGCGTATAACAAAGTCTCCTCATCGAGTATAACAAAGTCCCCTGATCGAGTATAACAAAGCCCCGTGATCGAGTATACCAATGCCCATGATCGAGTATAAAAAAGTCCCCTGATCGAGTATAACAAAGTCCCCTGATCGAGTATAACAAAGTCCCCTGGTCGTGTATAACAAAGTCCCCTGGTCGAGTATTACAAAGTCTCCTGATCGAGTATAACAAAGTCCCCTCATCGAGTTTAACAAAACCCCTCTGATCGAGTATAAAAAAGCCCCCTGGTCGAGTATAACAAAGTCCCAAGATGGAACATAAGAAAGTCTCCCGATCGAGTATAACAAAGTGCCATGATCGAGAATATCAAAGTCCCCTGATCGAGTTTAACAAAGTCCCCTTATCGACTACAATAAAGCCCCTGATCGAGTATAACAAAGTCCCTTGATCGAGTATACCAAAGTCCCCTGATCGAGTATAACAAAGCCCCCTCATCGAGTTTAACAAAACCCCCTGATCGAGTATAAAAAAGCCCCCTGGTCAAGTATAACAAAGTCCCATGATCGAGTATAACAAAGGCCCCTGATCGAGTATAACAAAGTCTCCTGATCCAGTATAACAAAGGACCCTAATGGCGTATAACAAAGTCCCAAGATCGCGTATAACAAAGTCTCCTCATCGAGTATAACAAAGTCCCCTGATCGAGTATAACAAAGTACCCTAATCGAGTATAACAAAGTGCCCTGAAACGAGAATAACAAAGTCCCCTGATCGAGTTTAACAAAGTCCCCTTATCGAGTACAAGAAAGCCCCTGATCGAGTATAACAACGTCCCCTGATCGAGTATAACAAAGTCTCATAATCGAGTATAACAAAGGCCCCTGATCGAGTATAACAAAGTCCCCTGATCGAGTATACTAAAGTCTCCTGATCGAGTATAACAAAGTCCGCTGATCGAGTATAACAAAGCCCCCTGATCGAGCATAACAAAGTCCCCCGGTCGAGTAAAACAAAATCTCCTGATCGACTATAACAAAGTCCCCTGATAGAGTATAACAAAGCCCTCTCATCGAGTTTAACAAAACCCCCTGATCGAGTAAAAATAAGGCCCCTGGTCGAGTATAACAAAGTCCCCTGGTCGAGTATAACAAAGTCCCATGATCGAGTATAACAAAGGCCCCGGATCGAGTATAACAAAGTCTCCTGATCGAGTATAACAAAGGACCCTAATGGCGTATAACAAAGTCCAAGATCGCGTATATAAAGTCTCCTCATCCAGGTATAACAAAGTCCCTGATCGGGTATAACAAAGCCCCTGATCAGGTATACCAAGCCCATGATCGGTAAGTCCCTGATCAGGTATAACAAGTCCCTGATCCAGGTATAACAAAGTCCCCTGGTCGTGTATAACAAAGTCCCCTGGTCGAGTATTACAAAGTCCCCTGATCGAGTATAACAAAGTCCCCTCATCGAGTTTAACAAAACCCCTCTGATCGAGTATAAAAAAGCCCCCTGGTCGAGTATAACAAAGTCCCAAGATGGCGTATAAGAAAGTCTCCCGATCGAGTATAACAAAGTGCCATGATCGAGAATAACAAAGTCCCGTGATCGAGTTTAACAAAGTCCCCTTATCGACTACAATAAAGCCCCTGATCGAGTATAACAAAGTCCCTTGATCGAGTATAACAAAGTCCCCTGATCGAGTATAACAAAGCCCCCTCATCGAGTTTAACAAAACCCCCTGATCGAGTATAAAAAAGCCCCCTGGTCAAGTATAACAAAGTCCCATGATCGAGTATAACAAAGGCCCCTGATCGAGTATAACAAAGTCTCCTGATCCAGTATAACAAAGGACCCTAATGGCGTATAACAAAGTCCCAAGATCGCGTATAACAAAGTCTCCTCATCGAGTATAACAAAGTCCCCTGATCGAGTATAACAAAGTACCCTAATCGAGTATAACAAAGTGCCCTGAAACGAGAATAACAAAGTCCCCTGATCGAGTTTAACAAAGTCCCTTGTAGAAGCCCTGATCCAGGTATAGCAGTCCCCTGATCAGGTATAACAAAGTCTCATAATCCCGAGTATAACCGAGGCCCCTGAGTCGAGGTATAGCAGAGTCCCCTGATCAGGTATACTAAAGTCTCTGATCGAGTATAACAAAGTCCGCTGATCGAGTATAACAAAGCCCCCTGGTCAGGCATAACAAGTCCCTGGTCGAGTAAAACCAAAATCTCCTGATCGACTATAACAAAAGTCCCTGATGGAGTATAAACAAAACTCTCTCTCATCCGGGTTTAACAAAACCCCTGATCCGGTAAAATAAGGCCCTGGGGTCAGAGTATAACCAAAAGTCCCCTGGTCCGAGTATAACAAGAGATCCCATGATCGAAGTATATTAAGGCCCTGGTCGAGGTGAAACAAAGTCCCTGAGGTCGAATAACAAAGTCACGCAGTCGAAAATAACACAGGCCCCTTATCGAGTATAACAAACGCCCCTGGTCGAGTATAACAAAGTCCTTTGGTCGAGTATAACAAAGTCCCATAATCGAGTATAACAAAGGCCCCTTATCGAATATAACAAAGGCCCCTGGTCGAGTTTAACAAAACCCCCTGATCGAGTATAAAAAAGCCCCCTGGTCGAGTATAACAAAGTCCTTTGGTCGAGTATAACAAAGTCCCATAATCGAGTATAACAAAGGCCCCTTATCGAATATAACAAAGGCCCCTGGTCGAGTATAACAAAATCCCATGATCGAGTGTAACAAATTCCTCTCATCGAGTTTAACAAAACCTCCTTGATCGAGTATTAAAAAGCCCCCTGATCGAGTATTACAATGTCCCCTGATCGACTATAACTAAGTGCCCTAATCGATATAACAAAGGACCCTAATGCCGTATAACAAAGTCCCAAGATCGAGTATAACAAAGTCCCCTGATCGAGTATAACAAAGTCCCCTGATCGAGTATAACAAAGCCCGATGATCGAGTATAACAAAGTCCCTTGATCAAGAATAACAAAGTCCCCTGATCGAGTATAAGAAAGTCCCCTGGTCGAGTGTAACAAAGTCCCCTGGTCGAGTATAACAAAGTCCCATAATCGAGTATAACAAAGGCCCCTTATCGAGTATAACAAAGGCCCCTGGTTGAGTATAACAAAATCCCCTGATAGAGTATAACAAAGTCCCCTGATCGAGTATAAATAAGTGCCCTAATCGAGCATAACTAAGTCCCCTGGTCGAGTATAACAAGGTCCCCTGGTCGAGTATAACAAAGTCCCATAATCGAGTATAACAAAGGCCCCTTATCGAGTATAACAAAGACCCCTGGTCGAGTATAACAAAATCCCCTGATAGAGTATAACAATGTCCCAAGATCGAGTATAACAAAGTCCTCTGATCGAGTATAACAAAGTCCCCTGATCGAACCTAACAAAGTCCCGTCATCGAGTATAAGAAAGCCCCCTCATCGAGTATAAGAAAGGCACCTGATCGAATATAACAATGTCCCTAGTCGAGTATATACAAAGTCCCCAGATCGAGTATAACAAAGTCCCCAAATCGAGTATAACAAAGTCCCCTGGTCAGGTAACAAGTGCGCAGATCCGAGTACCAAGTGGCACCTTATCGAGAATAACAAAGTCCCTGATCAGTATAAGAAAGCCCCTGATCGAGTATGCAAGTACCCCATGATTCAGTATAAAAAGTCCTGATCGAGGTATAACAAAGTCCCCTGATCGAGCCATAATAAGTCCCTGGTCAGTGTATAACAAAGTCCTGGTCGAGTATTACAAAGTCCCTGATCGAGTATAACAATGCCCCTCATCGAGTTTAACAAAACCCCCCTGATTGAGTATAAAAAAGCCCCCTGGTCGAGTATAACAAAGTCCCAAGATCGCGTATAAGAAAGTCTCCCGATCGAGTATAACAAAGTGCCATGATCGAGAATAACAAAGTCCCCTGATCGAGTTTAACAAAGTCCCCTTATCGACTATAATAAAGCCCCTGATCGAGTATAACAAAGTCCCCTGATCGAGTATAACAAAGTCCTCTGATCGAGTATAACAAAGCCCCCTGATCGAGTATAAGAAAGGCACCTAATCGAATATAACAATGTCCCTAGTCGAGTATAACAAAGTCCCCTGATCGAGTATAACAAACCCCCTCATCGAGTATAAAAAAGCCCCCTGGTCGAGTATAACAAACCAGATCGAGTATAACAAAGTCCCCAGATCGAGTATAACAAAGTCCCCTGATCGAGTATAACAAACCCCCTCATCGAGTATAAAAAAGCCCCCTGGTCGAGTATAACAAAGTCCGCAGATCGAGTTCAACAAAGTCACCTTATCGAGAATAACAAAGTCCCCTGATCGAGTATAACAAAGCCCCCTGATCGAGTATAGCAAAGCCCATGATCGAGTATAAAAAAGTCCCATGATCGAGTATAACAAAGTCCCCTGATCGAGTATAACAAAGTCCCCTGGTCGTGTATAACAAAGTCCCCTGGTCGAGTATTACAAAGTCCCCTGATCGAGTATAACAAAGCCCCCTCATCGAGTTTAACAAAACCCCCTGATCGAGTATAAAAAAGCCCCCTGGTCGAGTATAACAAAGTTCCCTGGTCGAGTATAATAAAGTCGCATGATCGAGTATAACAAAGTCCCCTGATCGAGTATAACTAAGTCCCCTGATCGAGTATAACAAAGGACCCTAATGGCGTATAACAAAGTCCCAAGATCGCGTATAACAAATTCTCCTGATCGAGTATAACAAAGTCCCTGATCGAGTATAACAGGATCGAGTAAAACAAACACCTCTGATTAAGTATAACAAAGCCCCCTGATCGAGTATAACAAAGTCCCCTGATCGAGTATAACAAAATTCCCTGATCGAGTATAACAAAGTCCCCTGATCGAGTATAACAAAGTCCCTTGATCGAGTAAAACAAACACCCCTGGTCGAGTATAACAAAGTCCCCTGATCGAGTATAACAAAGCCCCCTGATCGAGTATAACAAAGTCCCCTGATCGAGTATAACTAAGTGCCCTAATCGAGCATAACTAAGTCCCCTGATCGAGTATAACAAAGGACCCTCATGGAGTATAACAAAGTCCCAAGATCGAGTATAACAAAGTCCTCTGATCGAGTATAACAAAGTCCCCTGATCGAACATAACAATGTCCCGTCATCGAGTATAACAAAGCCCCCTGATCGAGTATAAGAAAGGCACCTGATCGAATATAACAATGTCCCTAGTCGAGTATATGCAAAGTCCCCAGATCGAGTATAACAAAGTTCCCAGATCGAGTATAACAAAGTCTACTGGTAGAGTATAACTAACCCCCTCATCGAGTATAAAAAAGCCCCTTGGTCGAGTATAACAAAGTCCGCGGATCGAGTACAACAAAGTCACCTTATCGAGAATAACAAAGTCCCCTGATCGAGTATAACAAAGCCCCCTGATCGAGTATACCAAAGCCCATGATCAAGTATAAAAAAAGTCCCCTGATCGAGTATAACAAAGTCACCTGATCAAGTATAACAAAGTCCCCTGATCGAGTATAACAAAGCCCCCTCATCGAGTTTAACAAAACCCCCTGATCGAGTATAAAAAAGCCCCCTGGTCGAGTATAACAAATTCCCCTGGACGAGTATAATAAAGTCCCATGATCGAGTATAACAAAGGCCCCTGATCGAGTATAACAAAGTCTCCTGATCGAGTATAACAAAGGACCCTAATGGCGTATAACAAAGTACCAAGATTGCGTATAACAAGGTCTCCTCATCGAGTATAACAAAGTCCCCTGATCGAGTATAACAAAGTACCCTGATCGAGTATAACAAAGTGCCCTGAACGAGAATAACAAAGTCCCCTGATCGATTTTAACAAAGTCCCCTTATCAAGTACAATAATGCCCCTGATCGAGTATAACAAAGTCCCCTGATCGAGTATAACAAAGTCCCATAATCGAGTATAACAAATGCCCATGATCGAGTATAACAAAGTCCCCTGATCGAATATACTAAAGTCGCCTGATCGAGTATAACAAAGTCCGCTGATCGAGTAAAACAAACCCCCCTGATCGAGTATAACAAAGTCCCCTGGTCGAGTAAAACAAAATCTCCTGATCGAGTATAACAAAGTCCCCTGATAGAGTATAACAAAGCCCCCTCATCGAGTTTAACAAAAACCCCTGATCGAGTATAAATAAGGCCCCTGGTCGAGGATAACAAAGTCCCCTGGTCGAGTATAACAAAGTCCCATAATCGAGTATAATAAAGGCCCATTATCGAATATAACAAAGGCCCCTGGTCGAGTATAATAAAATCCCCTGATCGAGTATAACAAAGTCCCCTGATCGAGTATAACAAAGTCCCCTGATCAAGTAAAACAAACACCCCTGATCGAGTTTAACAAAACCCCCTCATCGAGTATAAAAATGCCCCCTGGTCGAGTATAACAAAGTCCTTTAGTCGAGTATAACAAAGTTCCATAATCGAGTATAACAAAGGCCCCTTATCGAATATAACAAAGGCCCCTGGTCGAGTATAACAAAATCCCCTGATCGAGTATAACAAATTCCTCTCATCGAGTTTAACAAAACCCCCTTGATCGAGTGTTAAAAAGCCCCCTGGTCGAGTATAACAAAGCCCCCTGATCGAGTATAACAATGTTCCCTGATCGAGTATAACTAAGTGCCCTAATCGATATAACAAAGGACCCTAATGCCGTATAACAAAGTCCCAATATCAAGTATAACAAAGTCCCTTGATCAAGAATAACAAAGTCCCCTGACCAAGTGTAAGAAAGTCCCCTGGTCGAGTATAACAAAGTCCCCTGGTCGAGTATAACAAAGTCCCATAATCGAGTATAACAAAGGCCCCTTATCGAGTATAACAAAGGCCCCTGGTCGAGTATAACAAAATCCCCTGATAGAGTATAACAAAGTCCCCTGATCGAGTATAAATAAGTGCCCTAATCGAGCATAACTAAGTCCCCTGGTCGAGTATAACAAAGTCCCCTGGTCGGGTATAACAAAGTCCCCTTATCGAGTATAAAAAAGTCCCCTGATCGAGTATAACAAAGTCACCTGATCGAGTATAACAAAGTCCCCTGGTCGTGTATAACAAAGTCCCTGGTCGAGTATTACAAAGTCCCCTGATCGAGTATAACAAAGCCCCTTCATCGAGTTTAAAAAAAAACCCTGATCGAGTATAAAAAAGCCCCCTGGTCGAGTATAACAAAGTCCCCTGGTCGAGTATAATAAAGTCGCATGATCGAGTATAACAAAGTCCCATAATCGAGTATAACAAAGTCCCCTGATCGAAAATAACTAAGTCCCCTGATCGAGTATAACAAAGGACCCTAATGGCGTATAACAAAGTCCCAAGATCGCGTATAACAAAGTCTCCTGATCGAGTATAACAAAGTCCCCTGATCGAGTATAACAAACTACCCTGATCGAGTATAACAAAGTGCCCTGATCTAGAATAACAAAGTCCCTGATCGAGTATAACAAAGTCCACTAATCGAGTATAAGAAAGGCACCTGACCGAATATAACAAAGTCCCGAGTCGAGTAAAACAAACACCCCTAATTGAGTATAACAAAGCCCCCTGATCGAGTATAACAAAGTCCCCTGATCGAGTATAACAAAGTCCCCTGATCGAGTAAAACAAAGCCCCCTCTTCGAGTATAAGAAAGTCCCCTGGTCCAGTATAACAAAGTCCCTGATCGAGAATAACAAAGCCCCATCATCGAGTATAACCAATTCACCGAATCGAGTATAACTAAGTCCCCTGATCGAGTATAACAAAGTCCCCTGATCGAGTAAAACAAACACCCCTGATCGAGTATAACAAAGTCCCCTGATCGAACATAACAATGTCCCGTCATCGAGTATAACAAAGCCCCCTGATCGAGTATAAGAAAGGCACCTGATCGAATATAACAATGTCCCTAGTCGAGTATAACAAAGTCCCCTGATCGAGTATAACAAACCCCCTCATCGAGTATAAAAAAGCCCCTTGGTCGAGTATAACAAAGTCCGCAGATCGAGTACAACAGTGTCACCTTATCGAGAATAACAAAGTCCCCTGATCGAGTATAAGAAAGCCCCCTGATCGAGTATACCAATGCCCATGATCGAGTATAAAAAAGTCCCCTGATCGTGTATAACAAAGTCCCCTGATCGAGTATAACAAAGTCCCCTGGTCGTGTATAACAAAGTCCCCTGGTCGAGTATTACAAAGCCCCTGATTGAGTATAACAAAGTCCCCTCATCGAGTTTAACAAAACCCCCTTGATCGAGTATAAAAAAGCCCCCTGGTCGAGTATAACAAAGTCCCAAGATCGCGTATAAGAAAGTCTCCCGATCGAGTATAGCAAAGTGCCATGATCGAGAATAACAAAGTCCCCTGATCGAGTTTAACAAAGTCCCCTTATCGACTACAATAAAGCCCCTGATCGAGTATAACAAAGTCCCCTGATCGAGAGTATAACAAAGCCCCCTCATCGAGTTTAACAAAACCCCCTGATCGAGTATAAAAAAGCCCCTTGGTCGAGTATAACAAAGTCCCCTGGACGAGTATAATAAAGTCCCATGATCGAGTATAACAAAGGCCCCTGATCGAGTATAACAAAGTCTCCTGATCGAGTATAACAAAGGACCCTAATGGCGTATAACAAAGTACCAAGATCGCGTATAACAACGTCTCCTGATCGAGTATAACAAAGTCCCCTGATCGAGTATAACAAAGTACCCTGATCGAGTATAACAAAGTGCCCTGAATCGAGAATAACAAAGTCCCCTGATCGAGTTTACCAAAGTCCCCTTATCGAGTACAAGAAAGCCCCTGATCGAGTATAACAAAGTCCCCTGATCAAGTATAACAAAGTACCATGATCGAGTATAAATAAGGCCCCTGGTCGAGTGTAACAAAGTCCCCTGGTCGAATAACAAAGTCCCATGATCGAGTATAACACAGGCCCCTTATCGAGTATAACAAAGGCCCCTTGTCGAGTATAACAAAGTCCTTTGGTCGAGTATAACAAAGTCCCATAATCGAGTATAACAAAGGCCCCTTATCGAATATAACAAAGGCCCCTGGTCGAGTATAACAAAATCCCTGATCGAGTATAACAAAGTCCCCTGATCGAGTATAACAAAGTACCCTGATCGAGTAAAACAAACACCCCTCATCGAGTTTAACAAAACCCCCTGATCGAGTATAAAAAGCCCCTTGGTCGAGTATAACAAAGTCCTTTGGTCGAGTATAACAAAGTCCCATAATCGAGTATAACAAAGGCCCCTTATCGAATATAACAAAGGCCCCTGGTCGAGTATAACAAAATCCCATGATCGTGTATAACAAATTCCTCTCATCGAGTTTAACAAAACCTCCTTGATCGAGTATTAAAAAGCCCCCTGGTCGAGTATAACAAAGCCCCCTAATCGAGTATAACAATGTCCCCTGATCGACTATAACTAAGTGCCCTAATCGATATAACAAAGGACCCTAATGCCGTATAACAAAGTCCCAAGATCGAGTATAACAAAGTCCCCTGATCGAGTATAACAAAGTCACCTGATCGAGTATAACAAAGCCCGATGATCGAGTATAACAAAGTCCCTTGATCAAGAATAACAAAGTCCCCTGATCGAGTATAAGAAAGTCCCCTGGTCGAGTATAACAAAGTCCCCTGGTCGAGTATAACAAAGTCCCATAATCGAGTATAACAAAGGCCCCTTATCGAGTATAACAAAGGCCCCTGGTTGAGTATAACAAAATCCCCTGATAGAGTATAACAAAGTCCCCTGATCGAGTATAAATAAGTGCCCTAATCGAGCATAACTAAGTCCCCTGGTCGAGTATAACAAAGTCCCCTGGTCGAGTATAACAAAGTCCCATAATCGAGTATAACAAAGGCCCCTTATCGAGTATAACAAAGGCCCCTGGTCGAGTATAACAAAATCCCCTGATAGAGTATAACAAAGTCCCAAGATCGAGTATAACAAAGTCCTCTGATCGAGTATAACAAAGTCCCCTGATCGAACCTAACAAAGTCCCGTCATCGAGTATAAGTAAGCCCCCTCATCGAGTATAAGAAAGGCACCTGATCGAATATAACAATGTCCCTAGTCGAGTATATACAAAGTCCCAAGATCGAGTATAACAAAGTCCCCAGATCGAGTATAACAAAGTCCCCTGATCGAGTATAACAAAGCCCCCTCATCGATTATAAAAAAGCCCCCTGGTCGAGTATAACAAAGTCCACAGATCAAGTACAACAAAGTCACGTTATCGAGAATAACAAAGTCCCCTGATCAAGTATAACAAAGTCCCATAATCGAGTAGAACAAAGCCCCCTGGTCGAGTATAACAAAGTCCGCAGATCGAGTACAACAATGTCACCTTATCGAGAATAACAAAGCCCCCTGATCGAGTATAACAAAGCCCCCTGATCGAGTATACCAATGCCCATGATCGAGTATAAAAAAGCCCCATGTCGAGTATAACAAATTCCGCAGATCAAGTACAACAAAGTTACCTTATCGAGAATAACAAAGTCCCCTGATCGAGTATAACAAAGTCCCATAATCGAGTATAACAAAGGCCCATTATCGAATATAGCAAAGGCCCCTGGTCGAGTATAACAAAATCCCCTGATCGAGTATAACAAAGTCTCCTGATCGAAAATAAGTAAGTCCCATGATCGAGTATAACAAAGGACCCTAATGGCGTATAACAAAGTCCCAAGATCGCGTATAACAAAGTCTCCTGATCGAGTAAAACAAAGTCCCCTGATCGAGTATAACAAAGTACCCTGATCGAGTATAACAAAGTGCCCTGATCTAGAATAACAAAGTCCCCTGATCGAGTATAACAAAGTCCACTAATCGAGTATAAGAAAGGCACCTGACCGAATATAACAAAGTCCCGAGTCGAGTAAAACAAACACCCCTAATTGAGTATAACAAAGCCCCCTGATCGAGTATAACAAAGTCCCCTGATCGAGTATAACAAAGTCCCCTGATCGAGTAAAACAAAGCCCCCTCTTCGAGTATAAGAAAGTCCCCTGGTCGAGTATAACAAAGTCCCTGATCGAGAATAACAAAGCCCCATCATCGAGTATAACTAATTCACCGAATCGAGTATAACTAAGTCCCCTGATCGAGTATAACAAAGTCCCCTGATCGAGTAAAACAAACACCCCTGATCGAGTATAACAATGTCCCCTGATCGAACATAACAATGTCCCGTCATCGAGTATAACAAAGCCCCCTGATCGAGTATAAGAAAGGCACCTGATCGAATATAACAATGTCCCTAGTCGAGTATAACAAAGTCCCCTGATCGAGTATAACAAACCCCCTCATCGAGTATAAAAAAGGACCTTGGTCGAGTATAACAAAGTCCGCAAATCGAGTACAACAATGTCACCTTATCGAGAATAACAAAGTCCCCTGATCGAGTATAACAAAGCCCCCTGATCGAGTATACCAATGCCCATGATCGAGTATAAAAAAGTCCTCTGATCGAGATTAACAAAGTCCCCTGATCGAGTATAACAAAGTCCCCTGGTCGTCTATAACAAAGACCCCTGGTCGAGTATTACAAAGTCCCCTGATCGAGTATAACAAAGTCCCCTCATCGAGTTAAACAAAACCCTCCTGATCGAGTATAAAAAAGCCCCCTTTTCGAATATAACGAAGTCCCAAGAACGCGTATAAGAAAGTCTCCCGATCGAGTATAACAAAGTGCCATGATTGAGAATAACAAAGTCCCCTGATCGACTGTAACAAGGTCCCCTTATCGACTACAATAAAGCCCCTGATCGAGTATAACAAAGTCCCCTGATTGAGTATAACAAAGTCCCCTGATCGAGTATAACAAAGCCCCCTCATCGAGTTTAACAAAACCCCCTGATTGAGTATAAAAAAGCCCCCTGGTCGAGTATAACAAAGTCCCCTGGACGAGTATAATAAAGTCCCATGATCGAGTATAACAAAGGCCCCTGATCGAGTATAACAAAGTCTCCTGATCGAGTAAAACAAAGGACCCTAATGGCGTATAACAAAGTCCCAAGATCGCGTATAACAAAGTCTCCTCATCGAGTATAACAAAGTCCCCTGATCGAGTATAACAAAGTACCCTGATCGAGTATAACAAAGTGCCCTGAAACGAGAATAACAAAGTCCCCTGATCGAGTTTAACAAAGTCCCCTTATCGAGTACAAGAAAGCCCCTGATCGAGTATATCAACGTCCCCTGATCGAGTATAACAAAGTCCCATAATCGAGTATAACAAAGGCCCCTGATCGAGTATAACAAAGTCCCCTGATCGAGTATACTAAAGTCTCCTGATCGAGCATAACAAAGTCCGCTGGTCGAGTATAACAAAGTCCCCTGGTCGAGTATAACAAAGTCCCATGATCGAGTATAAATAAGGCCCCTGGTCGAGTGTAACAAAGTCCCCTGATAGAAATTATAACAAAGCCCCCTCATCAGGTTTAACAAAACCCCTGATCGAGTAAAATAAAAGGCCCTGGTCGAGTATAACAAAGTCCCCTGGTCAAAGGTATAACAGAGAATTCCCATGATCAACGAGAGTATAGAAAATAAGGCCCCTGGTCAGGTGTAACAAAAGTCCCCTGGTCAGATAACAAAAAGTCCATGATCAGGTATAACACAGGCCCCATATCGAGTATATCAAAGGCCCTGGTCGAGTATAAAGAATCCTTTGGTCGAGTATAACAAGTCCCATAATCCGGAAATTATATAAAAAGGCCCCTTATCGAATATAACAAAGGCCCCTGGTCGAGTATAACAAAATCCCCTGATCGAGTATAACAAAGTCCTCTGATCGAGTATAACAAAGTCCCCTGATCGAGTAAAACAAACACCCCTCATCGAGTTTAACAAAACACCCTGATCGAGTATAAAAAAAACCCATGGTCGAGTATAACAAAGTCCTTTGGTCGAGTATAACAAAGTCCCATAATCGAGTTTAACAAAGGCCCCTTATCGAATATAACAAAGGCCCCGGGTCGAGTATAACAAAATCCCATGATCGAGTATAACAAATTCCTCTCATCGAGTTTAACAAAACTCCGTTGATCGAGTATTAAAAGCCCCCTGGTCGAGTATAACAAAGCCCCCTGATCGAGTATAACAATGTCTCCTGATCGAGTATAACTAAGTGCCCTAATCGATATAACAAAGGACCCTAATGCCGTATAACAAAGTCCCAAGATCAAGTATAACAAAGTCCCCTGATCGATTATAACAAAGTCCCCTGATCGAGTATAACAAAGCCCGATGATCGAGTATAACAAAGTCCCTTGATTAAGAATAACAAAATAACCTGATCGAGTATAAGAAAGTCCCCTGGTCGAGTATAACAAAGTCCCCTGGTCGAGTATAACATAGTCCCATAATCGTGTACAACAAAGTCCCATAATCGAGTATAACAAAGGCCCCTTATCGAATATAACAAAGGCCCCTGGTCGAGTATAACAAAATCCCATGATCGAGTATAACAAATTCCTCTCATCGAGTTTAACAAAACTCCCTTGATCGAGTATTAAACCCCCCTGGTCGAGTATAACAAAGCCCCCTGATCGAGTATAACAATCTCCCCTGATCGAGTATAACTAAGTGCCCTAATCGATATAACAAAGGACCCTAATGCCGTATAACAAAGTCCCAAGATCAAGTATAACAAAGTCCCCTGATCGAGTATAACAAAGTCCCATAATCGAGTATAACAAAGGCCCCTTATCGAATATAACAAAGGCCCCTGGTCGAGTATAACAAAACCCCTGATCGAGTATAACAAAGTCCCCTGATCGAAAATAACTAAGTCCCCTGATCGAGTATAACAAAGGACCCTAATGGCGTATAACAAAGTCTCAAGATCGCGTATAACAAAGTCTCCTGATCGAGTATAACAAAGTACCCTGATCGAGTATAACAAAGTACCCTGATCGAGTATAACAAAGTGCCCTGATCTAGAATATCAAAGTCCCCTGATCGAGTATAACAAAGTCCACTAATCGAGTATAAGAAAGGCACCTTACCGAATATAACAAAGTCCCGAGTCAAGTAAAACAAACACCCCTAATTGAGTATAACAAAGCCCCCTGATCGAGTATAACAAAGTCCCCTGATCGAGTATAACAAAGTCCCCTGATCGAGTAAAACAAAGCCCCCTCTTCGAGTATAAGAAACTCCCCTGGTCGAGTATAACAAAGTCCCTGATCGAGAATAACAAAGCCCCATCATCGAGTATAACTAATTCACCGAATCGAGTATAACTAAGTCCCCTGATCGAGTATAACAAAGTCCCCTGATCGAGTAAAACAAACACCCCTGATCGAGTATAACAATGTCCCCTGATCGAACATAACAATGTCCCGTCATCGAGTATAACAAAGCCCCCTGATCGAGTATAAGAAAGGCACCTGATCGAATATAACAATGTCCCTAGTCGAGTATAACAAAGTCCCCTGATCGAGTATAACAAACCCCCTCATCGAGTATAAAAAAGCCCCCTGGTCGAGTATAACAAAGTCCGCAGATCGAGTACAACAGTGTCACCTTATCGAGAATAACAAAGTCCCCTGATCGAGTATAAGAAAGCCCCCTGATCGAGTATACCAATGCCCATGATCGAGTATAAAAAAAGTCCCCTGATCGAGTATAACAAAGTCCCCTGGTCGAGTATTACAAAGTCCCCTGTTCGAGTATAACAAAGCCCCCTCATCGAGTTTAACAAAACCCCCCTGATCGAGTATAAAAAAGCCCCCTGGTCGAGTATAACAAAGTCCCAAGATCGCGTATAACAAAGTCTCCCGATCGAGTATAACAAAGTGCCATGATCGAGAATAACAAAGTCCCCTGATCGAGTTTAACAAAGTCCCTTTATCGACTACAATAAAGCCCATGATCGAGTATAACAAAGTCCCCTGATCGAGTATAACAAAGTCCCATGACCAAGTATAAGAAAGTCCCCTGGTCGAGTATAACAAAGTCCCCTGGTCGAGTATAACAAAGTCCCATAATCGAGTATAACAAA
>NW_024754164.1:0-26090 GCF_018991925.1 Homarus americanus
AAGTAACTGATCCACATTATTTGGGTAAATAAAAGAAATGAAAAAGCAAGCACTTAGCCATATGGATATAGTTACGGAAGAAGAAATAAAGATGAACCATCGTTTTAATGGAAACAATGTGCTCTGGAGACCGTGCTCACAATGACGAATGGGAGAAACCTCTTTATGAAACATCTTACCTACTAAGGATGAAGCAATGTTACAGCACACACACACACATACACACACACAGTGTAACTTTGTGTGGCCGCGTTATCTCTCAGGGTGGCTTTGAGCAAACCATACACTTGATATTACAATTTATGTATCCTTCCTGTCCATGATTTACAACAATAACTGTAGGGCAAAAGTTACAATATTATATTAATAACACTGTCATGTATTGATACTATGACTAGTTACCAAGATACAGAGCACAATAGACATAACATGATAATGATAGCGAAGCTTGGAAGGATTCATATCATAACTGCGTGTTCGTGCATATGTTGCCCGTGAGAGTTACCGTGGGCCTCCATGTGCCAGGTGGGATGGTCAAGTATTACACTATAAGTGTGTCAAATGAGGAGTGACTGATCACATGCAATTTAAGGTTTTTGAAATTTGTAGTTAAATTAAACATGATGATTTTTCATATAGTTTTACGAATGATGGGAAGCATTGTTGTGTGGAGTCACTGGGTGGTTTGGAAGTGTTTATTTCCATTCATAATTTCGTAACTACAACCTATGTTATTTTTTCTTCGTGTTCATATATGATGAAATAATGCAGAGTATAAATGCCATATAACACTTATACATAATGTCATCTATACAGCCGTACTATGACTGTGTGTGTTAGTGCGTGTGTTGCCTCGTGATAGTTAGAGTGGGCCCCGTCCAGAAAGGACACTGTTCTAACCTCCAGCACCGACCCAGGTGGGCTAGGAATTATGGTTTCGAGTACATACATTATACTGTATATATACAAAAGCGCCATTGTGAGTTTCTCTTCTTACCTCCATCCTTAGTCGCGAAATCTCCTACATATGCGTATGTATGTGAGCCCTACAAAGAGAAAATAGACACACATAGAGAAGTTTGACAGCTGGCCATATACAGTCCGCTACATTGGATGACCCGGGCTGTGAAGACCCGCTCTCTCTCTGCTGCCATTGTTGGCCAACTTTCCATGACCGGTCCACCCGCCACTGACATCGTCGACAACATCTCACAGGCGTTTTGGGTTTATCGAGCATTAGTTTGCCCTCCCCTCTGGTGGTGGTGACCCACACTCCAGCTGGAAGCAGCTATTGCGTGATATTCCTCTGAGGTTTGAGTTCTTTTCCTTCTACTACTATTTTCCTTTTTTTGCTCTGGCATGGACCTGCACCCTCAAAGTGTATTAGTCCTGCAGTCCCCCTGTAACTGTTCACCTCCCTCCCAGGAGAATGTGAACTGGAAGGGGTTGAGCAAAACCCATCCCTCTGCCAGTCTTCCCAGGAAAACCGTGATCGTGCGGGTCCACCTGGAAAGAAGCAATCTCATCCTTACCCAATAAGTGTGGCCGCTCTCACAGAATGGATCTGCAGATGGATCTCTCTTCAGTCTTCAACCACAACATCGAGGACTGGATAATTCATGTGGAGCAGCTCTCACTGACTTAACAGCTAAAGGCGTGCAAAAATCGTCGCCCTGCTTGTTCCTTGCCCACGGAAGTCCCAGTCTCCAGAAACCATCACCAACCCTCCAGTAGACCAAAAATTTGCAGCTCTCACGAGGCCTGGCGATACCAGCGGCCTGGCGCCAATCTCCTGCAAGACCTGTAAGCCTACCGGCAACTCAACTCCTGCATGTTTCTGGGCGAGATGTGAGCTGAACTCCCAGCACAGGACAGGCTTCCTGACACTGTCCTGGCCACATTCACGCACAAGCTCCGGCAGAAGTCCTGTCTGCACTGAATTACTCTACAACCCCGGCGGCTAAGCAGCCCACGGCGAACAAGTATTCCATGAATCGCTGCTGTGCGCCTTGCTGCGCGGACAACTCAAGCAGCCACCGTAACTTACCTCGATCTTGTCAACCAGATCAGCGCTCCTCAGTCGAGCAACACCTCCAAGACATGGGGACCTACAGTCTACACAGCAGGATGCACCCTTGAGCAGCTCTGCTCCTCCATGCCTGCTACTGGTCATGTTCCTGCCCCATGCACTGTGTCTACCAACACTGGCGTCTTCGTCCTGCCTCGGACATCGCAGCGCTCGAGCACAGTGCACCCTCCTGCTGGTACCACCAATGGCCGGTTGTATGCTAAATGTTGTGAGGCCCCCTGCAACTACTCGAGCATCAGCGGGGTTGGTAGCTGCCACAACCTCCGTCACTTCAGGCATCTCACTGCTGCATATCACTGACCGCATCTCCGGCAGAAATTCCTCGTTGACACAGGGGTGGTCAGCATCATCCCTCCCCCACAGCAAGACACATCAAAGCAACCCTCTTATGACCTGTTCACTTAGCGGTGCCCCCATACGCCTCCTCTGACACATCCTAGCCTTAGACCTCGGTCTTCCCAAGACTCTCGCTGGTCGCCGTGGTGGCAGACATTTCGCAATCCATTCTTGGCTTTGACTTCCTCACCTTCCAAGCTTCGTCGTCAACCCAAGCACCTCTGCCTCATCCATGAGCCTACAGCACACATGATCCGGGGTACACATGCGCAGTCGCCGACACTATCACCTGCCTCTCACCATCCAATGAGTTCTTCTCCTGCTCGAGGAGTTCAAGGAACTTTCCTCACCCTGAGTCTTTCCACCACCACCTCGTCAGGAATCTTCCACCACATCGAGAATAGGACCTCCAGCCTTCTCCGCCCCTCGCCGCCTTCGCCTGAGCTCCTGAGCGCCAGCCGAATTCAACAGACTCCTGCAAGGCGGCATCGTTCGACCTTCAAGAGTCCCTGGGCATCTCCTCTTCACATGGTTCAAAGCCATCATCCAGCGACTGGAGGATATGTGGTGATTACAGAGCCCTGAACCTCGTCACCAAACTTGAGAGGTACCCTATCCACGTGTCAGGACTTCCACCACAAACTCCCTTGAAGACCATCTTCTCAAAGATCGACTTGGGCGTGCCTTCCATCAGATTCCAGTGGCACCTCAGATATCCAGAAGACTGCCCTCACCACTCTGTTCGATCTCTTCGAGTATGCCTTCAAGAGTTTTGGAACTCATAATGCAGCTCAGACCTTCCAGAGGTACATGGACCACAGCCCAACCTTGACTTTGTCACTGCCTACATAGACGACATTCTCGTCGCATCTCCGGCCTGCCGAGCATCATCACCACCTAGCTCCTTCTCCAGCATGCTGCAGAACAACAACATGAAAGTTCATCCAGCCAAGTGTGTCTTGAGCCTCCTCCATCGATTTCTGGTCACAGAGTCTCGTCGGCATCCAATCCCTATGAGAAGGTAACTGCCATCAAGAGTTCCCCAAACCTGAAGCAGGACTCCGAGAATTCCTGGGTTTAGTTAACTACTACCACCGCTTCAGTGCCCAGGCTGCTAACATCCTCGCTCTCTCCACGATCTTCTCAAGGACTCCCCAAGACGTCTCACAAGCCTATCATATGGACTCAAGAGCTTTTAGCATTCACCACTATAAGCAGCACATCCACGCGCCTTACCCTGCTGGCTCACCCCTGCCCCAACGCCCGCACCACTCTCACAACAGGCGCTTCTTCTACTGCAGTGGGCGCTGTCCCTAACAAGGAGATCAACGAACTCTCATGCCCATTGACTTCTTCTCACAGCGGCTTCAACCACCTCAACTCAATACAGTGCCTTCGATCGAGAGCTCCTGGCTATACCTTGCTGTCAAGCATTTCCACGCCCTGCTTCACGCCCCACATACACTTTGTGTTCTTCGCCACTTGGCATACATCTCAGAGTTCACCAGCGACATCCAACACATAGGGGCAGCCACAACGAGATACTGACACCCCTCGTTGTATATCCAGCATTCTCCCTCACCTCCACCCATGGATTACAGACAGCTCGCCATAGCTCAAGAGAACGACTCGAAGACCTTGCAGCATACAAGACTCTCAGGTCTCGGCCTCCAAGAACTCCCCTGTTCCCGGCCACGAACATCAAGTTGTGGTGTGACATGTCCTGTGGGCAGCCCAGACCGCTCTCGTGCCTCACATCCACCGCCTCGACGCATCCATGGTCTCAGCCACCCAGGTGGCACGGGCCTCCCAGTGCCTCCTCCCGCAACGTGTGTCGTCTGACCCGGCATCAAGGCTGATACTAGGAAATGGGCTGCCCAGTGCCTGGCTTGCCAGTCCTCTAAGACATCGACACACACGGGCTTCCTTAGAAACCTTTCCTGTACTCAAAGGACGTTTCCAGGTAGTGCACCTCGACACTGTGAGACCTCTTCCAGCATCCCGTGGCAACACCTACATCTTCACCTGTATTGACCGTTTCACCAGGTGGACAGAAACCATTCCCATGCCCAAAGCTACAGCAGAATCAGCCGTCCATGCCTTCCTGTCTGGTTGGGTCTCCTGTTTGGTCCTCCCACTGTCATCACTGACCGAGAGCCCAGTTTGAGTCACAACTCTGGCATAGCCTCCTACAGTCCTCGGCACTTCCAGGCACCGACTACCGCTACCACCTCAATCCAATGGCATGGTAGAGCGGTTTTATCGGCAGCTGAAGGATGCCATCAAGGCACAGCACGACCCTTACAGCTGACGGATGCTCTACCCTTAGTGCTCCTCGGCATCTGCACATCACACAAATAGAACATGGACTGCAGCCCAGCAGATCTCACCCTAGGCGAGTCCCTTCCTACCCGGGGACTTCTCACTTACTCCTGCCGTCCGTCACGACCTACTGCAAACACTACAACAAGTAGTTTTCTGCATTCAGCTACTGTTCCACACCAGTCTTCCTGTCACCCTGAACACATCCCTCCTCCACTACTCAACGTCGAAATGTCTTCAGCCAGACGATGCTCACCGTAACCCACTCCAACGCTCTCTTACAAGACCCTTCCAGGTTTTTGCACGATCAGCAGGTTCCTGATGATTATCCGCAATGGCAGACGACACCGTCAGATAGATCAAGTGAAGCCAGCCACCTACTCGCGGGGGCCCCAGCCCAGCATTACCCCTAACACACCACGCCTGCACCAGTCTGCCCGCAGTTACCACTTGCAGCACTACCTTGTCCACAACATTTCTGGGTACCCTCTTTTCATCCTCAGGTACCTAGCCCTGACGTGGACCCTGCTCCTGATGTGGATCCTGCATCCGCCGTATGGACCCAGACACCCCACCCGACACCCCTAGGGACTTTGCACCTGCCGCAGAAGCACCACATTCCTCGCCTGTTCAACCTTCTCTCATCTCAACCCTCCTTCTCCCACAGATTTCGTGTCACTAGGCGGAGTCGTCACCCGTAGCAACCAGTGGTCCAACACCCCTGTCTGTTATGTCTCACATGTGGGACACAACCCTGCTGACAACAAGTTTCCTGCAGCCTCGGAGGAAGGGGGAGTTTGTAGTGGATATTCTCCCCTACAACTGCTGACTGATCACTTGCTGTCCGCTTACCAGCCAATGAGCAGCGATTCCACAAGACGGGCCTCACTCTCGGACTGTGGTGATTAGCCCGTTACGCCTTCACCTCAGCCAATCAGCTGTGCCGCTCACCCAGCGTCTCGAGCTGATCCTGCAGAATCGTATTAATACTCCTCAGCCTAGCCTTGAAGGTCATTCTACTCCACGCCTCTCAAACCAACAAGACCTCTCAACAAGCTCCTCACCCAACAGGGCTCTCAACAAGCTCCTCACCACTCAGCAACTCTAAGCGCTGCACTGTACATCCAATACATTATATATATATGCCTTGAATAAAGATGAAAGCTAAGGTGCTCCGTTGTTTCCTTACAGATTGGGTGCAGGGTGATTTTTTTGCCATTTTTGTAGAAAGTGCCTTTTATATGCTCTAAAATATGGTAATACAAGTAAGTCAGTCCTGAACTTTGTCCAAATTCTTCATTTAAGGACATATAAAAATCAAGTTAATAGATCCAGTAGGCAAAATAAAAAATTTATGTATGTAATCAGCCTTAGATGCAAGATCACTTACCAGTGCAATGTTCAACTATCCATCCATACAGCTACTTCCAGACTTACGACAGGGTTAGGGACTCAAATCCAGGTAGTGAAATCAAAATGGTGATAAGGAAAATGCTTAAATAATACTAGAAAATCTAAAAGCGGGTGTCTCTTTCTTCTCAGCACTACAAAACTCTCACTTTTAAGCTTGTCAGCCACTTTAAAATGAATTACAAAAAATTTTTTTTGTCAGTACACAGTGCTGTCACTGGCGTTGGGACTTCAAAATACGTAATTTGACAAAATTTGGTATGACTGAAATCCTTATATCTGGGTGGTCTTAAGTTGAGTAAGGTCGTAGAAAGTCGGGGAGTAGCTAGTAACAAATTGTAATAAAAGTTCAAAATTGGGTTACAAGTTCAAAAAGACAAGCCCCAAATGATGTTAAATCTTGAATAGAAGTGTTGTCAATTCAAAAGATTCCAAGACAGGTAACTTAGTTTGTCACATATTAAAATCTTCTAGTCATCAGTTTAAAATTTATTCAGAACTTCCAAAGACAACTTGAGTGAAATATCTGTGTAAGATGTAAAACTAGAAATTCCTCTTATTGAAACAAATTGCAGTGTGTTTCCAGTGAATATAAGTACCAGAAAAAAAGTCAATAATTCTCAGATATCAGAAGGTGGAGGGTAGTTAAACATTCATCAACAGTAAATACTGATACAGTATACTGTACTATATACATATTACATCAACTGGATAAGCCGGGTCTTGGTGACTACAATGCCTTCTGTCGTGAGAGCGGTGATGCAGAAAAAAGGGGTGGAGAAGGAGGGCGATCAGAGTTACTGGCGTAGCGACCCATGTGTCAGCAATGCTGTTCCCACCTTAACCCCAGACATTGGGTTCATATGACTAACAACTGTAATAAGGTTATGAAGTTCCTTGTTAATGAAATAAATCATTTTATTAAATAAATCTATACAAAATCTATATACATAATAAAATCATATCAACAATAATATATAGTTGTAACCATTGATTTCTCCTTCATCTAAATACAGTAAACTCCTCTAATCCAGACTAATGGGGGTTCAGTTTGACTGAAATTCGGGTTGGCAGGGTCCGTGTCCATATTAAAAGTGTACTAAGTATATAAAAACTATTAATAATGATATAAAAACACCAAAAATACAGTACATATTACCCTGACCACTGGGGTTAGTTATACAGACTTTTATGAAAAAGCCATAATTTTGAAGCAACATATTACTGTACTCACTTTGTACTCAAATCTACTACAGTACTACAAGGACAAATTTTATCTATCTTGTAAAGGATTCCAGTAATGTAAGTTATATTCTGCAAAGTTTAGTCAACATTTTATAAGATATAAACTTAAACCTAAAACTACCTTCACCCTGGCTGGGAGGATGGGGAGGGGTGAGGTGTTGACAGCCGGGCGAGAGGTAGTTATCCAGTCAAATAGAGGGAGTTTAAGTTTTCCACTTCTAAAATGTCACTGAATTGACTTGGCAGAATTTAACCCCATTGCTGGAATTCTTGTAAAGATAGTGATTAATTGATACCAAACCAGCCCATAGTTTGCACTAGACAAAAATTTTAGCAATTTACTTAGTACATTTGAGTACAAGTTTGGCCTTAGGACAATTATTTCTTTTACCTTTTTCACACATATGTATTTAGGATGGTGTGCACATGTAAATGATAAATAAATTAAAGTTATGTACATCTACCCAAAAATACGATTGAAAAACGTACTCAAATGTACTACACAAAAGGACTAAAATTTTTTATCTCTTGTGCAAACTGTGATATTTATATTCAAATTATTCACTGTCTTGCAGATTCAACAATGCATGTTATATTCTGCTAAGTTTAGTCTGTGACACTTTATAAGATAAAAACTTTAAGCCTATATCTACCTTCACCCTGTTTGAGAATACTTTTTAACCTCACAAATTTTTGAACTCTGAAATCAGGATTAACAGGATCTGAATCTTCGAGGTTCACTGTATATATTATTACTGCATTATAGTATACCCTTTCATAAAAAAAATAGGAACACATAGTACATGTCAATGATAAAGTATAGTACAGTACTTATTAATTATTCACTTATCATGAGATGGTTGAGTCTTGAAGGTGATGAGGCTGGAGATGATTGTCCAACACTCACAATGTCCACCACGAGGTGGAACATCGGATCATGCTTTCACTGCTATTTTAATTATCTGTAGATACAGTCAGCGGCAAGTTCATCCCATCCCAATTGCATGTTATGAGGCAGGTGTCATACTAAAACTGTATGGAAAAAGGATTGACATATGTAATTTAAATTACTAGTTATGTAAAATTATGATCAGAGATTGCCAAGCATACATTTCTTATGTACAATTTAAATACTATAGTATCAATGTGTAAAATGTCACAGAATATAATGTCATTAAGAAATATATACCATTGCTGCAGGATGGTTCATAACTGGGAACAAGACCTATCCGTCCTGCTGATGCCCATGAGTATTTTTTATGTTTGATATTTTCATTATAAAATAACGCCTCTTCTCCAATAACATCACTTTCCTACATTTTACGCATTGATACTATTTAAGATGCACACAAAAATATATTCTTACTCAATCTCCAATAACAAATCATAAATAAATAGCCAATTAAAAGCATATCTGTTAACTCTTCCCCAAAGTGTTGCAAATCACCTGTCTCATATCATGCAAGCGGTTAGGACAAACTTCTTCTGTTGACTGTACAGTATACTATTTACATTTCTTAAGACACTTCAATTTGGTGCTCCTCCTTAACCCTCCTACTGTTTCCTCAGAGGCAGCTACTGGTGCATGGCCCTGTAGCCACAAAAAGTTTCCCCAGACTAACCAATTTTGAGTGTATTATATGGGTTGGGGATACAGTACATGTCTGGATCCTCCAGTTTGCAGGGGTATGGATTATGAATCAAGATGAGAGATTATAACTACTACAAATATATAATTATCTGCCATATAGCATTCATTTTAAAGAATAGTTATATTATACGGGTGCTTCTACTTAAGACCATTCAACTTCAGAGATCAAACATCATCACTGAGGGGGATTACCTGCCAGAACAGGTGCTTAATGTGGATGAGACTGGATTTATTTTGAAGAAAAATTCCAGATAGACCAAACATTACCTAAGAGGAGAGAGTGAGTCAGGTTTTAAAGGCTGTATTAAAAAGGGTATAACTGCAGTAAATATCCATAATCTTTCATTTTTTACAATATGTTTGGTATCTACAAAGAGTAAAGTTGGACTTACAAACAAGCCTCAGGAAGTAACTCGTTAAATGAAGTAGAGACACCTGTATTCAACAGCCAACATAAAGAACCTGACGAAAAATAAGATGAATCAGTACACCATGTACTCTTCTTCAGCCCCCATATACAGTGTAGCATAGTTTGTAGTGTGCAGAGTAATCTTAGCCTTCAGTCTATCCATAAATGATTTCCCTAGATATTTCTCAGACAATCTGACTTTTTATTTCCTCTCTAAATGTCCTTGGCTTTTCTCCCATAAATGAGTCATAGCTTTCATCCATATGAAACACCTTCATGTATCTGACAACAAAACTGAAGACAAATGGCATACAGTATACAGCTCTCCCGACTTACGACCTACTACGACATGACCTGCCTCAGTCGTGCAAATTTTGTCAAATTCGTATTTTCGAGTCCAACGTCCAGTACACAGACAAAAGGTTTTTGTTTGTAATTCACTTTAAAATGGCTGGCAAGCTTAAAAGTGAAGATTTTGTAGTGCCGAAAGAAAAAGAATCCCATTTTAGATTTTCTATGTATTTAAGCATTTTTGACTTCGACCTGAATTTGGGTCCCTAACCCGTCGTAGAAATCGGAGGAGCTAGTATAATTCAAATAATTAGATCTGTTGATTGTCCTCATATCATTACATACCTGTATACAGTACAGCTGCTCCTCGACTTACGGCGGGGTTAGGGGACCAAATCCAGTTAGTAGTCAATTAGTTGTGAGTCAAAATGCTTAAATAATACATAGAAAATCTAAAATGGGTGTCTCTTTTCTTCTCAGCACCAAAACTCTCACATTAAGCTTGCCAGCCATTTAAGTGAATTACAAATGAAAATTTTGTCAGTACAAGCAATCACTAACGTTGGGATTCAATACGTAATTTGACAAAATTTTTGAATGCGACTGGCGGTCATATGTCGAGATGAGTAAAAGTCGAAGATAGCTTTATACATTTAATGGCTAACAATCTGCCTCAATCAGTACAGGGAACTTACAATCAAAACTGACCGGAGAAAACTTTTGGGCAACCATTACCAACCAGCCCTGGCTATTACCAGTACCTATTCCCAGTTCTTGGTATCTTTCATTCTTTTCATGAACTTTGAAACTTTGGTGTTTACAGTAAAACCTCGTACTAATTTTGTTCTAGTACGGTAATGTACAGAACTGCACAACCTAAACTGTATACAAAACAACATTCTACAATGGCAGCAAAAAATATGAACTAGGCGATCCAAACAGCTAGACCACCCATGCACCTGGCATGTGGGGATGGGTTGGAGCATGATGCAATCTTTCTGAATGCCTGAAATTTATTTCCAGACCCAGAAATAAAATTTTGTTGAGATTTTCCAAGAATTTTCTTGGAATTTTCAGAAAATGCCTGATTTTCAACCTCGAATTTGTTCCCAAACCTGGAATTGAAATTTTCTTGAAAAATTCAGAACAAATTAAATTCTGGCTGTTGGGAGTTCAGACAACAGAGATATTACAGTAATGGAGTTCAGTGCATGAATGTTCTACTGTACTTGCCATACAACAATAATGTACAAGTTTCTTTGTATTAAGTACTTATCATAAACTAACATTCTTATAGCTGGTCCTGTCCTAACTCATTTATAGGTTGCAGGGATGAAGTTATGAAAGTCAGGCCAATGGACAGCAAGTTCTTCCACTTTCTTACATCTATCTTTATTTGACAATCTGGCTATTTTATTAAACTCATGACTCATTCTTCTAACCTACTTTTGTCTTAAATTTTCTTTCTGGAATCATCAAATTTATTTAGAGCAAAATACTACATTATTGTTTCTTACAAAGGATACAGTGAACTACAAACTACTGTATGCACCTTCTCATTTACAATCGTTACATTAAAAATGTTCTTTTACTATTATGCCAAAAAGGACATACCTGTATGTCAACTAAAATAACACAATAAAAAATTGGACTTTCAATAGGAACACTGTAATATCCATCAAAGAGATCCATTAATACCACATTGTGAATGGACCTAGTTACTCTGTGGCAGTTTCTGTTTTGGTTGGCTAAGACCACAAAGAACATGGAGAGCATCAGGGGATGGGTCCCGACCTCTGAAGCTGCGGAACACTTCACTTGGATGACAACCTCCTCCCAGGGATAGGAATGTTGAGCGGAACCTAAAAGATTATTAAAAACTAAGTTAGTTAGAGCATTTATTTCTCCTTATAAATAAAAACAAAAAAAAAAAGTAATTTAAGCAATTCAAGTCAAACTAACATTAAATCAAAATAAATCTTGGACAAGATGAGAAATGAAACTGTGCATAAGGACAAGTAAATAATATTGATAAAATGAACACTCTGCCATTGAGACAGGATTTACAGTACTGTACATTGAACTTTTACAGTAAAACATTCGATAAATCGAACTTTCATATATATCGAATTCACTTTTTCAGATTCTCTGAGGTGCTCGCTTCGCTCCTTCATTCACCAGAAAGGAAAAAAAAATCCAGCATCAGTCCAGACAGTTTGTGTTAGTACATTTTTTCTGAGGATTAGCCCACCCGAGCACAGGTCACTGACCCACATCGGGGCCTGGGGGATGAAATGTTGTTGTTGTAATAATAATAATACAGTCGCCCTTAACATACCGGGTTTAACATACACGGATTTACCAACACGCCATTGCGCGGAGAATATACATTCAAATGTGTGACAACACACACACACACATAGCCCCACCCGCCACTCTGCGTTCCGCGCTCCCTCAGTCAGTCAGTCTTGCTGTAACCATGCTTGTGTTGACATCAGCTACAAGAAATAATGCTGGAGAATTTGGGGAGATGACCAGGTATATTGAGGCACTGAAAACCTGGCCGATGGTATGGACCCTCCATGGTGTGTGCCCTGAAATTCATGCGATGGATGGAGGACGTTTTGCTCCATACAAAAACATCATGGAAGAGATGAAAAGAAAGAGCGACAACTCCCCATCACTATGTTCTTTGATCGTCGAAGGAGATACAACACCATCCATCACTGGTGGCAGTGAGGAAGCAGTGAACCCGTCCTTTACTTCATCACCGTTAGGAAACGAAGTGACGATGAGCCCCCTCCTGTCGCCGAGGATAAGTCTCGGTACAGTAAAAGTGAAATTTTTATCTCTTTTTTTATAGCTTTTCTTGCCACGTTTTTGTTTGTAAAATGCACAGCACAGTACAGTTCAGTACTATACATAGGAAGTGGAGGTGCAGTTATTCCAAAACATTTGTGTTTGTTGTCGGCAGTAGTGACGATGTGGGCAGATAGAGCGGGGCAGTGACCTCTGGAGGCGGAGCAGGGGCAGTGGAGATGCCAGCCAGTACATTAGTTTTATAGCTCTTTGCATTTAATATTAAATAAAGTGTTTGTAAACATGTACATAGAGTTTTTCTTTACTTAAATAAGGACATGGGGGCAGGGTGTTTTGGGAGGGCAGCAAAATACCACGGATTCTTAACATTCACGGGTATCTCTGTTACCTAACCCCATGTATATACACAATAATAATAATAATAATAATAATAATAATAATACCCCGCTACGGTTCTGGTTTCTGCGTTTCTATTCACGCGGTACCCTGCCAGAACCGAATTCCCACTTTCTGGCAGTGCATCTACTCATATCTTGTGAATGATATAATTTTTTATTTAGCTCATAAATTCATACAAATTACCCAGCCAGAATATAATTTACATTGCTGGAATTTTTACAATATGATGATTTTTGAATGTAAACATCATGGATTTTGCATTCGACATATAAATTTTAGATCTAATGCAAGAATTTTGTTTACACAGAGCAAATATGTTATCTTTTGTGCAAAATATATGTCGTGCATATTCAAAATATTCCTGGTCTTGCAAGGAATCCAGCAATGTCAATTATATTATCCTAACTTTAGTCTGAGGTATTATTTATTACTATACTTTAAAATCTAGTGTTTTCACCCAAACATTTCTCAGAGAGGAAGAGCCAGCGCGTGGGAAGAAGGGGGAGTTGAGTCCATTATTTGAATGGACATTAACCTGGCGACTGTATTTCTCTTAAATATTAATTGGTTTGCATACCATCATAAAATTAAGATGTTATTTTACTACAACATAGGTATTGTGTCCGAAAAAGTGGAGTTTGATTCGGCTCGTCTCTATTTCAATTAATCCCATATGTTCTGTTATTCCATTCTGCGTTTCTTGTTTTATACGGACCTCCAGCGGGTTCAATTGACGCCATCGAGAATATTACCGTAATAATAATTCATAGTTAATAAAACTTAGAATAAAAAATATAAAATGTAAAAATAAAATAATACTGTAATGATAATAATAGTAATAATAACAACACTGTAATAATAATAATAATAATAATAATAATAATAATACAGTTGTACCCCTTACTTGGTCAATTGAACCCAGAGGGTCCCGCGTTAAGTGAACTAACAGAACATATGGGATTAATTCCAATAGAAACCGGCCCGACCCCCAAACTCCACTTTTTGAAGGCACATACCTATGTTGTAGTAAAATAACATCTTAATTTTATGATGGTACATGCACACAATTAATACTTAAGAGAAATAGAAATACAGTCGCAAGTTAATGTCCATTCAAATAATGGACTCCTCTCCCCTATAACACTACAGCCGGTAACAGATGGTCAGTCGGTCCCTCCTCCCCACCCCCACCAACCGTCCCCAGGAGATGTGTGGATAACCTCAAACAAGTTAGAAAATATAATTGACATTGCTGGATTCCTTGTAAGACCAGGAATATTTTGAATATAAATGTCATATATTTTGCACAAAAAATAACATAGTTACCTAGAGAAAATATCTAAAAATTGTAAGTTTAAAACAAAATATATGATGTTTATATTCAAAATGATCACCAAATTATAAGAATTCCAGCAATGTAAATTATATTCTGACCGGGTAATTTGTATGAATTTTATGAGCTAAAACAAATATCTTCAGTTAATAAAAAAAATAATTCTTCACAGGGTAACAGATGGTCGGTCGGTCCCTCCCTCCCCCACCCCCCACCAACCGTCCCAAGGAGATGTGTGGGATAACCACTAAATTTTAATAAATAATACCTCAACTAAAGTTAGGATAATATAATTGACATTGCTGGATTCCTTGTAAGACCAGGAATATTTTGAATATAAATGTCATATATTTTGCACTAAAAGATACCATAGTTACCTAGAGAAAAATTTTTATCTAAAAATTGTAGTTTAAAGCAAAAATATATGATGTTTATATTCAAAATGATCACCAAATTATAAGAATTCAGCAATGTAAATTATATTCTGGCCTGGTAATTTGTATGAATTTTATGAGCTAAAACAGGCAGTCAGGCAGAATTGGCGAATTGGGGCAAATCTAAAATAGCGTCTCGGACACTCACCGTATATGTGGAAAAATCGCGTTAAGTGAAAAGTTCAGCTTTGGCAAGGCACGGCGTATATCTTAGCAACGTTAAAGTGAAACGGCGTTAGGCGAAGTAAAACTGTAATAATAATGCAAAAGAAATAACCAAAATATCAAAAATCAAAAGTGAGAAACAATATGTGTATTTTGACAAAGTCCCAGGTTGCTGGTCTGACTTTCTGCCACTTACACACAATTACAGGGTCTCAATTGTTTATCTTACTTTGACAACATAACATGCTGTACAAACATCGTTTCTCACTATTGAGCTTTTCATTTTTGTATTTCTTTATGATTATTATTTATATATTAATATTAATATTATTATAATTATTATTATCAGTGTTGCTATTATAATTATTTTATTTTTAACGCATTTTTTATTATAAATTTAACTTTGAACTAATTATTAGTATTATTGTACACCCCCCAGAGCCCCATTTTGGAGTCAGTGAAGATGTGCCGGGTGGGCTAAAAAAAAAAAACGTGAGACCTGCAATTGTGTGTAAATAAGAACAGAAAGTCAGATCAACAACCTACTTGGTCACAGTTTTCAATGCCAAAGGCAGTAGGGTCTACCATAGACAACACATTATGTTTTCCATATCTTCCTAGATACATAGTACATATCTTTAATAGGGGATACTAAGGGTTTTAGAAATGGATTTAAAATTTTGTAAGAAATCATATACTTATTTTCAAAAATGGTCAAGTTAAAAAATAAATAAAATAAAAAAATAAAAATAAAAATCTTACAAAAAAGGCAACACACTAAATACCAGTGAATCACTCAATTAGACACAATTGGTTCAGCGAGTCGTTCGCTAACCTAATCCATTATTTCAATGGATATTGGGTAATTGGTTCCAAGTCACAGAAAACGACATACAGTCAACCTCGCTTTACGCTGTCCCACATTCCACGGTTTACGCCACGCTGTACCCTGCCGAAACCGGAATGCCTCCATGTGAGTGTACCTTTACACGGAGAGCAGCTGGCGAGCCGAGCCATTTTTGATCCAAACCTCCCGCCATCTCCATGTTGTGTAAGGCGCGAGCAGGTGCGCACAAGGTCGCCCAGTCATCAAAAACATTCGGTTCTTTCATCCGCCACCCACCACAGCCGCCCAAGTCAGTGATATAGTGATAATTATAGTGAGGATATGGACTTTGAGGGTTTGACAAAGAGGCCCTGCAAGCCCCTGTGGTGATAGTGATACAATTGATACAAGTGATACAAGTGAGGGCCAATAATCTGCCCCTCTGCCTGGAACCAACTCCCCATCCTCGTGTGCCCAGTCATCTTTTTTCTACTAATGTGTGTTAAAAACCCAATATTATTGATATTTTCACTAAACTGTGTGTGCATACCATCATAAAATTAAGAAGTTTTTACTACAACGTAGGTATTGTGTCTGAAAAAAGGGAGTTTAAATGGCCCCGTGTCTCTATTTCAATTAATCCCATATGTTATGTTGTTCACTTTTACGCGCTTCACTTTCATGCACTCCTGTGGGTTGAATTAACCGGTAAAGTGAGGGTTCACTGTTCAAAGTAAAGACAAAATGCAGTCAGAAACACTTAAAATCTCCCCAAATCGCCCTTCTTAAATCACTATGCAGTATAACAAAGAAAGAACATGAGCTCATGAATTCACATCTTCAGTGAATTACACCCAAGCGCCTGGGAACTTCACACAGCACATACCTAGATCACGCACGCCAAAAAAAAAAAATATATATATATATATATATATATATATATATATATATATATATATATATATATATATATATATATATATATATATATATATATATATATATATATATATATATATATATATATATATATATATATATATATATATATATATACAGTGACCGCTTAACTTAAACACCTCGTTAACGTATTTTATAACGAACTGCCTTCCATAATGATCTTCAATTCGTTAATCTAAAAAAATTCGCTTAACTAACTTCTACTTAACCGACTCAACATGTTCGCCAGACTGACAGGGCAAACCAGCTTTAGTATCAGTCCGCCAATACATTAATCGGTTCTAGGCTTAAATTCTTCATTTTGTAAATATCAAGAAGTTTATAACTATTCAATAATTTTAAAAGTTTAATATTCAATTTTTTGTCATTTTAACAATTATTGAAGAAAATTGAAGGTAAAGTGACTAGTTTAATGCGCTGCATCCAGCCCTCTTTACACAGCAAACAGGCGCCAGTCTCTTCTGTTTTCACTGGAGGTAACATCTTGCTTGAGACTCTCTTCAACTAAACGCTTTTTTTTCTGTGTTTCCAAGCAAATTATTGGTCATTTTGAAATATATTTTATATATTGACAATATCGCAGTGCAGCGCTGATTTAAAGAAAATAATCTTGAATTAAACCAGAGAGCTAAAATTTTATGGGTGAAATGGCACCATGGTGACTTCTTCCACCCCAATGCCTTCTTTCTTTCTCCTCCACCCCATCCTAAATCCCATCATCATCATCATCATCCAGGAGCTCTTCATAACAACCTCAAAGTAAGTGAACTTTCTACCATTTGTTGAATTTAGAAATTTTCGTGAGCTGAACCACTACTCCAAAACCCATTGAAACAATGGTTTCAAGAACGCCGTAAGAACTAAATCCACCTTCTGAACGGATTGAGTTCGTTAACCGAGGGGCCACTGTATATATATACGCATATACAATAGAACGCTTAAATCACTACTGTAATGTGATAAAGGTGATTAATTTTATCTCTTGTGCAAAATATATAGTTTATATTCAAATTTATTCGCTGTCTTGCAAGGGATCCAGCAATGCCAATTATATTATCCTAACTTTAGTCTGAGGTATTATTATTATTAAACCTGTAAGCCAGGTGCCCCCCAAACATTTTCGGAAGGTGGGTGGGTGAGGGTGGGGAGGAGGAGGAGGGAGGAGGGAGGGAGGGAAGAGGGGAGGGTTGAGTGACAGTTAGTGGAAGGTCTGTAAAGTATTTAATTTATTGTATTTATATAATGTTGCTCATAAAATTGTATATAAATAACCTGCCAGAATATAATTTACATTGCTGGAATTTATAAGATAGTAATTAATTTGAATATAAACAAACTATAATTTGTATTAGACATACAAATTTAGATCTAATTTAAGAATTTTATTAGAGAAAAAAATTTTATCTTTTGTGCAAAATAAATGATGTTTGTATTCAATTATTCGCTGTCTTGGAAGGAATCCAGCATTGCCAATTATATTCTGCAAACTTTAGTCTGAGATATTATTTATTATTAAAACTGTAAGCCTAGTGAAACCCCAAACCTTGTTGGGAAGGGGGGGTAGGGAGGAGGGAGGAGGGAGGTGACAGTGACATGTTTGACACAGTGGTGTGAAGTATTTAATTGTTAATTTATGTCCTTAGATTCAGTTTATGTTTTTTGCTTATAAAATTTAATAGAAGTGACCGGGTGAATTTAATTTGCATTGCTGAATTATATAAGATAGTGATTAATTTGAATATAAAAGTTATAATTTGTATTAGACATACAAATTTTAGATCTAATTTAAGAATTTATTACAGAGAGCAAAATTTATCTCTTTGAGCAAAAATATATGATGTCTATATTCAAATTATTTGCTGTCTTGCAAGGATCCCAGCAATGCAAATTATATTCTCCTAACTTTAGTCTGTGATATTTTACAAGATACAAACTTAAGCCTGAAACCCTGGCTGTGCAGATGGGGGAGAGGGAGGAGGGGAGGTGAGGTGAAATGTTTGACAGTTGGCGCTGAAGGTCTAATGTGTTTACTTATCAGTCCTTAAGAGTGACTGAGTTTTTCTATAAAATGCCACTGAAACGACCTGGGAGAATATACAGGTTGTACCTCTCTAGTCCGCATTCTGTGGTCTGGAACCCCTGGTCCGAATAATTTCAGTTTGCCCAATAGGCGCTTTTTTTTCTTCTGAATTAATTATTATTATTACAGGAGTATTACATTTTCGCCTCAGGCTCCAATATGGGTCAGTGACCAGTCCCGGTGGGCTAATCCTCAGAAAACAACAACAACAAAGCCGCGAGAAATTAAGGTTTGTTTACATCCGCAGTTCAGCTGTCTCTCTCTGGCGTGTCTATACAGAGTACAACATTTAACCCTTCAATATATATGAGCAGTAAATAAGTGTTGCTTTCATATTCTTATGTCGAGTAATGATGATATGTTACATGTAAGACTTACATATGCATCTCATTTTTTAACATTAATGGTTAGCTACTTATATTGTTCCATTTATTAACATTAAATAACATTACTTCAAACAACCATATTATTTTTTACATTAATTTTACTACAGCTACAACCAGGGTCTTATTTTGTTTTATATGTAGAACCAATCAGTCACTGGTTTTGTAAACATTAACGAAAAACAATGCCGCAGCCGCCTTGCCTCGCAGGTTTTAATATTCCAACTAATTATTAATGAATTGTATTGTCTATTTTGCACACAAACATTAATTCAATAAAAAATTCAGAAACATTAATTAAAACATATATGAACAGTAAATAAGTGTTGGTTTATATTCTTATGTAGAGAAGATGATATATTTTACATGTGCAAGACTTACATACGCCAAGAGTCCCACTTTTTTTCTTTAACATAAATGGTTTGCTACTTTATTGTTCTATTTATTAACATTAGATAACATTATTAAAACAACCATATTATGTTTTTACATTAATTTTACTACAGCTACAACCAGGATTTATTTTCTTGTTTTATATGTAGAACCAATCAGTCACTGGTTTTGTAATCAACAAAACAATAGCTGTCTCATTTCCTCGTGTTTTAATATTCTACGATATTAATGAATTGTATAGCTCATTTTGCACACAAACATTTATTCAATAAAAAGACATTCAGTAATAAACAAAGAATCTTTTGTACATAAGAGAAATGACGCTGTTTACACAATTGTGCACTATAAACATTATGACCGCCAAACCCGGCCTTCCAAATCTGGAGTTTCAAAATTTTAAATTATGTACAGTCAACCTCACTTTACGGTTCCACATTCCGCGCTTCACGTTAACGCTGTGCCTTGCCAGAACCTAACGTGCTCACATTAAGCTGCGTGAACCCCATTACGCGGAGTGTGTCCGGGCGCGACGCTTCTTTTAGATTCGCCCCACCTGCCTGCCTGTGCTCTCGCTCTCCTCCTCCTCCGGCTAGCCAGCAGGTAAGGCTATGCAAGTGTGTGTCTTTGTTATGCTATCACTGATGTCATATGACGATCGGATCAGGATTGGCCATGCATCCCTACCCCTGCTGCTAGCTGTAATTGGCTTAAAGTATTATGACGGACCACCGGTGAGGGAGGAGGAGGAAAGATTTACCGCTGACCTAGCCGCCCAGTTTCATCCTCCACGCCAGACAGTGTAAACGCAGCATCCATTGTTCTTCTAAATGGCTTCCCGCCGGACTACCACCCCCAGAGAGAGAAACCTTTCCTTATTTGGACCCAGCGGCCCAAGGCCAAAGTAAAGACATGACGCTCCTTAAGCTCCGAGGTGAAGTATACCATCATCCAAGAGTTGGAGAAAGGAACAAGGCAGGTTGATTTGGCGCCAGCATGGTGTGAATGAATCTACGATTCGAACAATAAAGAAGGCTGATGCAGCCAGATAAAGGAGCACATGAAGATCACAAAGTCTACAGGTGTTTCTATGATCAAGTATTTTCACAACCAGGTGCTTTCAAGACAGAAAAATTACTTGTGAGGCACGGTACAGCCAGGCGCGACGGAACATGGCGGCCCACACGCTACCGTTATGAGTACGACGTGAACTGTACATTGCAGTGGCAATTTAAAGATGGGAATTACAGAGCCCAAACCCTTTAATGCTTCCTCTGGGTGGTTACAGAGGTTTAAGATCCGAACAAGATCACCAATATAAAATATTGGTGGTGAAGAAGTTTAGTGCTGACAGAGCCAAGTGCTAGGGAATTTCCTACTTTTTTACGGAGATTATGGAGAAGTGACAGTACAGTGACGCATTCAGGTGTTTAACATGGACTTAATCTGGTCTTTTTCTGGAAAGTTACCTTCCAAGTCCTTCGCGGTAAAGAATGCCAGCAAGATTCGGGCCGGAAGATGCAGAAGGAACGATCATTCTGTTTACTCACCAATGCCTCCCGTACCAGTAAGCTAAAGTTATCAGATCCACACAGCACGCAAGCCAAGACGCCATAAAAACCATGGACATGACCAGTTTAAATGTCCACTAGCTGACCCATCGTAAGGCGGGCGAGATGTTTCACGCCAAGTCCTCCCGGTTTGATGACCGTTTTGTTCTCGATAAAGAAATTCTTGTGAGCGACAGAATGTGCCATTCAAGATTTTGTTGCTGCTGACAACGCGACCAGGACACTCGCCCTACTGTTAGATCATCACTCCCCAACGTAAAAGTGGTCTTCTTCCAACACCACGCCTATATTACAGCCCATGGACCAAGAAAGTTAATCTGTAGAATAAAAGCTGCATTCTCACGAAAATTCAAACTCCTGAACCACTTTCACACCAACACCAGGGGAAGAGCTAAGTGTAACCCTGAGTGACACCACCAACGACAGCAAAGATATTTAAGAAGATGAGGATCGTCAACAGTTGGCACAGCAAAAAATAATACTGTTCAAACAATTGAGAGTATTTAACATCAAGAAAGCTGTGACTTTGGTGGAGTCAAGGATCAGCTGTCTATTGCTGGCACTGGCCACGCAGGGGAGACATGTAAGCGTATGGAATACTCAGGTGAGAGGAGGAGCCGACCTTGTGACTGGTAAGGTTCAGACTGTTGCAGTAGCAGTGACCTGCTAGAGAAGTTTCAAGAGACTGTTACAGTTCCAGGCTTCTCTGAGACCACCAACGCATTTACATCCTGGAGGTGATAATGGAACCTGATGTGGACTACCAGGAGATAGATGATGACGACGCTAGTGAAGAGGCAGGTGGTGCGCCATCCCAAGAAGAAACAATTATTTTGGTCCCATAGTAATGTTAGTGCTGATCGAAAGGTACTCTTCCGACTTCCACCTGACGAACAGGTATGAAATTCACTACCCAGCTGTTGTAGACTATGGAGCCTCACATCAAGGTGTATCAATTTACAACATCAACATCAGCCGCCGCAAAGCATACACATTTCTTCGCCCGCAACCCACCACAGCCAGCCTAAGCCAGTGATAGTGACAGTGACGATGACTTTGAGGGATTTGTTGTAGCCCTGACAACTGTAAGTGATAAAGATGGTGATTCACCTGAGGCCAGTAGCCTGCCCTCTGCCCTCAAACCAGCCTCATCCCCGCACGCCGACTCCATCTCTTTCTACTAACGTGAAGTGTTCCACATAACTTTTAGTTTTCCTAACCTAACCTTTATTTTTCCCATGTTAAATCTTTATTTTTCCTAATCTAACCTTCTATAGCTACTTGTTTTTTCATACCATCATAGTTAAGATAAATTTTTACTACAACATAGTTGGTGTCGTCAAAAAGTGGAGTTTGGGGTCGCCCAGACTCTATTTCAATTAATCCCATATGTTGTGTTATTCACTTTACGCGTTTCACTTTCCAAGGGACCTCCGCTACATTAACCGCAGAAAGTGAGGGTTGACTGTAGTGTTTTTTTTTTTGTCCAAACAAAAACATTGAATTAAAAACTCAAATTTGAGAAGCTAGTGTACTTACATTTAACCCTTTCAATGAGGCCACGAGCAGTGAAAGTGGTGCTAACGTAAGCGCAAGTCACTATCTGTCCAGGAAAGGGTGATTTCATGGTCCGCACCGTCAGGTCCCTAGGTTGCCGGACTAGAGAGGTACAACCTGTACTTTACATTGCTGGATTCTGTAAGACAGTGATTAATTTCATTATAAACAAGCTAAAATTTGCACTAGACATAGAAATTTTAGTAACTCAATTATTTAGTACATGTACAGTACAGTTTGCACTTAAGTGATTTATTTCTTTTTAGTATGGTGTGTGCATGTAAACTAATGAAAATAAATTTAGAAATTTATGTAAATTCACCAAAATACAGTTGAAATTTTTTACATTATTAAAATGTACTAATATACTAAAAATTTTATCTCTTGTGCAAAATATTAGTAGGTGTATATAACGAACGTATTGGTTCAAGAACCCTGTCATAGTAGCATTCGCTCGTTATAGGATTAATCCGCTCCAGGCCCCAAATACAACCACTTAACACTGAAAAATTCTGTGGAAAATGTAAAAAATACGGCACTTATCTTACCTTAGTGTTATTCAGCATGCAGGTAACTTCTAAACACTGGCACAGCACTATCACTTCCACTGGGAGTCTTGGTTAAGGTCCTCAAACAATTGTTTAGCTCTTCTCACAAATTATAGCTTCACTAATGTTACCACCTGCCATTTCTTTTCTCCTTTTATCCACACTAAGAGTAAATTTTCCATCTCTTCAATCACATTACACCTTGCTTTGCTAAGTCTTAAGATTCCTTAGCCACTTGCACAGTTTTTAACTCCTCTTTATTCTTCAAAATCGTATATAGTCGATTTATATCCCATATTTATCACCAAGTTTCTCAATGCTTCTTCCATTCTCAATGCTTTTATAATTTCTTTCTAGTTTCAAGTTATTAGCTTTCACTCGCTTTGACGTATCTATTGTTACATTGTATAATTTGTATAACAAAAATAGTTTACAAATAACGCTAATTTACATCAAAAGACGAAATTTCAACAATAACAGTGGTGCACTGGCTACACAATGAGATAAAGATGGCGCTTGATGCTCTTGTTAGGGTCGGTACAACATTCATGCGCCAGGCGAAATAGTCTCAGATTCATCCGCGTTCGTTGTAGGAGTTGCATTCGTTATAGCATTCTCAATTTTATAGGTAAAACCGTTCGTTATAGGAATATTCGTAGTAGGATCCGTTCGTTATAGCATACCCCACTGTATATGATGTTTATATTCAAATTATTCACTGTCTTGCAAAGATTCAAGCAATGTAAATTATATTCTCCTAACTTTAGTCTGTGATATTATATAAAATAAAAACTGTAAGCCTAAAACCACCAATCCCTGGAGGGGGGTTGGAAGGGTAGGTGACAGTGACATGTTTGACAGTTGGCGTCACTCAAGGTCTAGTGAAGTATTTATTTGTTTATTTATGTCCTTTAGATTGAATTTTTATTTTTGTTTATAAAATGTCACAGAAGTGACTGAGGAGAATATAATTTACACTGCTGGAATTCTTATAAGATAGTGATTAATTTGAATGCAAACATGCCATAGTTTGCACTTGACAAAAGTTTTAGTAATCATTTTGTACATTATTTTGATTACATGTACAGTTTAGCTTTCTTAGACAGTGTGTCATGTACCAAAATAGTTTCAATAAATGAATAAAGTTACATTATATCGGTTACAAAATATTAGTTTAAAAAACTTTTCTGTAGACAGAGCTTGGATGGCAAAATTTTAGAATGACCAATAATTTTAATACTGTATAAAAAAATGCACAAATATTAAACAGCACAATTTTCCTGATATTTACTACATTGGAAACGAATGTAAACATAGTAGAGATTACTGAATTGGCGGAGTACCTCCTCAGCTTATCAGCTGATGTTCAAAACAAAACGTGATTTTAGAAGGTAATTCGTTAACCGCCGCGTTCTTTAACAAAGGGACCACTGTAGTAACTTTCTTCATTTATTTTTACTCATTTACATGCACACACCATTCTAAATACATTTTGAATCTAAGGGCAAACCTATACTGTACTCAGATGTACTAATTAACTGTTAAGCCCTGGGTAAGGGTGTCATGGTAGTACTCTCCACCACGGGATAGAGAAAAATCAATTTTTCCAAAAATTATTTTTAACCTTTTAAATGATAAAAATAAACAAAAAGTAAGAAAACTATATATTGACCTCTAGAAACTTCCCGGCCAGTGCGGAGGGAGGGAGGAGGGGGGGATATGTTATTTGACAGCTGACGCTTGCGGTCTCTCACTTCGCAGCTATTTTTAGCTCGACTTTGTGTCCGAAGTGAACAGTAGTGCATATATTTACTGATTCATTAATTATTTGGGCGAATAATTCATTTAGAATATTTTATTTGCATTATTTTTCACAAATAGTGTTTGGCAACAGTCACCAGTCAGTCGCCAGTCTGCCTGGCTGTCTTTGTGTTTGGTAGAGCAAGTAATGCATAAAATAATAATAATTCCTCAAATAAATACATTTATAACACAATCATAGCATTGTTTTACAGTAATACTACACTATCCTACAACTACACTACTTTTACCAATATTACTTTGATACAACATGACAAAATATACAAAATGAAACAAAACAAAGTAGGTAATTACGCTTCAGGAAGCTTCCTGTGCGAAGGTAGGGTGTGACAGGCAACAGGCACACTGAACCTGATAACCTGTGTTGGGCATTTAAACAGTGGCGGGAATAGGCGTATTCTGAACGTCACCCAGGGCCTTAGGGTTAATTACTAAAATTTTTATGTCTAGTGCAAACTATAGCATGTTTACATTCAAATTAATTACCAACTTACAAGGATTTCAGCAATGTAAGTTACATTCTGCCAAGTCAATTCCCCTAACCTGTACCACTTACATGCAATCTTATGGGAAAACAGTGACAACAGAAACGACATTATATTGAGTTGTTAGGACGTTAAACTTAATTATCGGTATCTAAAGAGTAGAGATGTTATACAAGGACTTACTGTACATCAATACAATAAACTCTCGATAAATTGGCACATGTGGGGCTCTGGCCTGTGAGTTATCCCAAATTCCGATTTATCGAAGCACTTTCCTCCTACAAAAATACAAAAAAAAAAAAAATTACAACCCATATAGGTGTATACGTAATTACTAAATTAAAAAAAAGTGACACTTACCAGCACAGCAAACGAAGAATGAGGCATCATAGTAGGTGACACAGAGGCATGGGAGGTGATGCAGGTGGCCAGATATGCCGAGATTTTTTATATATCTCGGCATTTTCCGAGTTATAATAATAATACATTCCAAGACCATATCCATGCCGAGTTATATAAAACTCCAAATTATCAAATGCTGAGTTATTGAGGGTTTACTGTATAC
>NW_024754165.1:0-12437 GCF_018991925.1 Homarus americanus
AAAAATCAACACACATTGTATATATCCTGACTTTACACATGTAGTATACAAAGTGAATCTATAACACCCACGGAGATTCACAACACTTCAAACTAAACTATCTTACAAAGCCTAACGTGTCCTTAATTAGATCAGGTTGGGTATAGTGATTCTATTTCCGGGAGTTTATTGTCGCTACATGAAACAAACACGGCGGCGAGTCCTACAGCTACACACTGTAATGGTCGGCGGAGCAAAGGACGAGACAGCGACGCGTACTCATTGGTGGAGCTTTAATAACAACAGCATGTGGTAACTAGGAGATGTGTGTGTGTTGTGAGGTAGTGAAGGACCACAACATCTCACGTTTTGTGTTACACGTCAAAGACTGAACAATGTGAAGCAGCGGCCCTCCCCCCACACCACGCTGCCTGTAGTAACACCACCGTTAATAAAGGACAAAACAGTACAATATGGAGGTGGGGGGTGGCGTGTGGACAAGGCACGAGAGAGCGGCCTTGTTAATATGATGGTCACCAGACACGGCCAACACCAGGTGGCGGGTGTAGCTCTTCCTGCTGAATAAAAACCAAGAGCGAGTTTGACGACGCTACACGAACACCGTCCTCAAGGGGGACATCTTGGACTCGAGTGTGAGAGATAGAGACTCCCAAACAATCAAACACGTCTGGTTAATTCCTTCACTTTTATATAAGAACACATTCGTCTTCAACTAAACACGATTTCTTTTCAACTTCTAAAAAAATTCCTCTTCGACTCCAAGGCTGAAATTCGAGTCCCACTTGAAACGAATAAAATAAAATATATGTGAAGAGAAAATGTAAATAGTGTGTTTGACTGTGTGAGGCTGATGGAAGCAACACTAATTATGCTGTATAATGGGTTGTGTTCAGTAAGGTCAGAGTGATTAGTGGCGCGCGCCATCACCACTTCCCGCCTCCTATACACGCCCCTACACCCACCACGCCTCCCTCTTGCCCAACTCAACACGCCCACTTAGCTACCCCTACACGCCCCTTACCCTCCCCCACCATACACCACGCCCCTTGCTGCCTACCCCTTACGCGCCCCCACCCCTCCACACCACGCCCACCCACTCATCGTACACTAATAAGGTGATAAGATTACCTCATCATGACACTGGTGTGAATCAGCATCAGGAACTCACGTTCCCCTGCATCAAGGTGCCCACCCTCACCCACCCTACCTGGCAGCCACTCACCTGCGTATTATACCACCTGACACGGGAAATCACACACACACGGGATGACACGGTAGAACATAGTGCTTGTAAGGTAAATAGAAGCCAGTCTTAATGGGTCCCAACCTTAAACTATTCGGACTGAGGCCCATTAGTATTGAGAGCCGTCAGGATTGGGACTCATTAAGACTGAGGTCTATTAAGACTGGAACCATTAGACCTGTGGTATCTTTGGACTGAGGCTCATTAGGACTGAGAACCATTGGAAATGTGACCAATTAGAATTGGGGCCCATTAAAACTGGGACCCAATAGGACTGGGGCCCATTAGGACTAGGGCCCATTAGGACTAGGGCCCATTAGGACTAGGGCCCATTAGGACAGGGGTTCATTTGATAAGATGCCCACCTACTAAAAGTGCAAAAGAGGGCATGCAAGATTATTCTCTCCCCTTCCTACTCCACATATCAAGAAGCGCTCAACACACTGACCCTTTCGACTCTCACTGACCATCACCACGACCACATCTGCAAATTTGCTAAGAAGCTTCTACACCATCCTCGACACCGGCTCCTACTACCACCTGAGATCCCTAGCCCGAGAATTGCTGTTTGACACCACAACCGCATCCAGCCCATAAGTGCACGAACTGATCGCTATAAGAACAGCCCAGTCCCAACCATTGTAAAATTATCAATAACTTGTAATAAACCAGTGTATTCACTCCCAGTAAATACTACTTCTTGCACTGTCACTATGTTGAAATGCACTGTAGTTTGAGCTTTTCCCATCTAGTTATTATATATCTTATTTGTATCACTTATGTTACTTGTATATTATTTGTAATTCGAAACCCATTCCCCAAATATGTAACTGTATATTTTCAGCCTTCTGGCTGCCAAGCTCTTTCAATAAACAGTTAATTATTATTATTATTATTATTATTACACTTAATTCTACCAGTTGAATCACAGGTGATGGCCGTCAGCCACGGTAGTTGAACACCAACTCAAAACAAGGGTTCGACTCCCTAATGAGAAAAATGTCCAATAAACAACATTTCAGGTCGAGTTGTTTACATATTGAATGGGGGACGGCCATCTTGTTTCCCTTTTTCACCAGGGGATTCTGCCGGCCGGTGTCACGACATGGCCGCCGGAGCCCATATAGCCCCTTTGTTACTACTGCTGCCGGATACACCTGTGTTGTAACCATAGGTGTATCCGGCACCTATACACACCCGCCTCGAAGTCAGGTGTAACCACCACCTGTACACACCTGTACATCACACACCACAACACCTTCCACACTCCCAACCAAACTTAAAGCAATTATTATATATCTATAGTGTAACTAACTACACATTACAATACACTGAAATAATAAAACAAAAATATATTCAGAATCTAAGAGAAATATAGGAGAATAATCCTTAAATACAAACTCTATAAAACTTAATCTTGGTTACACCGCATTTTTTTCAGTAAGACAATATATATAATTACATTGGGCAGTCCATTACCACAAATTACACTGATAAACGGTACGTAATGGATGCTGAATTACAAGTCTCATAACTAAGTCTGGCTAAAACAGTGGTAGACATTGTTTAGACATAAGCCAGTTGACTGCTGAGGTGAACATTAAACTAGTATGATAAAAATAGCAACCAATGATTTGAAGATTAATTAATGCAAATGTGAAATACCTAAGAGAATAGCAAATAAATGAAATACACCAACGCGATAAATAAATAAGAATGAATGGAAAATTATTGAACAATAAAATGAAAATAAGAAAACGAATAAACAGTAAAATGAAAATAAGTAGGAATAAAAAAAAGAATAACAATTACTACAATAAAACTAAATAAAACAAAATACACAGAAAAGAATAAGAAACACAATAAATAAATAACACAGCAACACAAACAACATCATTTACTGTGTTACTTCACATCAACGTGTCCAACATTTGTCTTGACTCCATTTTCGTGAATATAACACACATCCCGGTAAAAAAAAAAACACCAACGACAACAATAAATAAATAAACATTAAAAATAAATTCAATATATTTTCCCTAAGATTTTGTTTACTACGAAGTCAGGGCAAAAAGTTTGTATACGAATCTTCCTCAACATAATGCGGGGAAGCAGTTCTTTCACCACAGTTATACTCGTAGGTTATACTGTAGAGATCCCCGTGTTCAGAATACAGAGCCACTTATTGACGGTACAGTTACAGCCATTTATTGACGGTACAGTTGCAGCCACTTATTGACGGTGCAGTTACAGCCACTTATTGACGGTACAGTTACAGTCCAAACTTATTGTACACTTGGGGGCGGTTGACAACATGTGAACGCTGCTTGCATTATAAATTGTCAGAATAAAAAACTAAAAAAAAAATCCGATTCTAAGAAAAAACTGAGTAAATTAATGTTAAAATATCAATCTACCTTACCTACATCACCTCCTTAAGTAGATGGTATATTATCCAGCATGTCCAGGGAATACCCGAGGAACCGACTCTATTCAGAGATAGTGAAGAAAACAAATTAAGTGAGATAGTAGTGACTAGTAACGATGTTAGTAAGCAAATAGACAAACTAAAGCCTAATAAGTCACTTGGTCCCGATGAGATATTTGCCAGAGTATTAAAGGAATGTAAGGAAGAGCTTAGTATGCCCTTAGCAAAGTTGTTTAACATGTCATTAAAAACAGGTGTAGTACCAGAATCCTGGAGGATAGCGAATGTAATACCGATTTTCAAGAAGGGGGATAGATCACTATCCTCTAACTACCGCCCAATCAGTCTAACATCAATAGTAGGCAGATTACTGGAAGCAATCATTTCAAACTCTATTCGAAATCACCTGGAGAAGCACCGATTGATCAATGATTCCCAGCATGGCTTCACAAGCGGACGTTCTTGCCTAACTAAACTATTAACATTCTTTTCATCAGTTTTCGAATCGGTGGACGAGGGGCACAATTATGATGTGGTTTATCTCGACTTTAGCAATGCCTTCGACAGAGTCCCCCACGAAAGACTAATTAGAAAGGTAGAAGCTCATGGCATCAAAGGTGACATCCTTAAATGGATTAGAGCGTGGTTACAGGACAGGAAACAGCGAGTGAGACATTAACGGCACTAAGTCCCATTGGAGCAACGTCACAAGTGGAGTTCCCCAAGGCTCAGTACTTGGACCACTATTATTTATTATATACATAAACGACATAGATATCGGCATTGACAGCAACATAAGTAAATTTGCTGATGACTTTAAAATAGGACGTGTTATCAAATCTGACGAGGACTCGGCAAAACTACAGGAAGATCTAAACAAATTTTTCGCATGGTCTGAAAAATGGCAGATGAAATTCAACGTCTACAAATGTAAAGTACTCAGTATAGGAGATGTAAACAGAAACCAGATACCAGACCGACAACTTGATGCCATAGAGAAATCCGACTGCGAGAGAGATTTGCAGGAGTAATGATAAGTAGGAACAACAAAGCCAAGTAAACAATGTGTTTTTGCTGCGTAACAAAGGCTAATAAAGTGCGGGTTCATACAAAGGAGTGTTAGTTACAGGACTAGCGAGGTCATCCTAAAACTGTATCTTGAGCTTGTGAGACCACACCTGGATTACGCAGTTCAGTTCTGGTCACCGTATTACAGAATGGATATAGAATCATTGGAAAGAATTCAGAGGAGAATGACAAGACTAATCCCGGGCATTAGGAACCTTGAGTATAGAGACAGGTTAAAACATCTTAATTTGCACTCCCTCGAGACACGTAGAGTGAGGGGCGACCTGATAGAGGTGTATAAGTGGAAATCAGGGCTAAACAAAGGGGACATTACAAAGGTACTCAAACTATCCAACCAGGAGCGAACTCGTAACAATGGTTTTAAATTAGACAAATTTAGATTTAGGCGTGAAATAGGTAAACACTGGTTTGAAAACAGAGTAGTGGATGAATGAAACAAGTTACCAAATATCATCATTAACTCGAATACCCTGAATTGCTTCAAACATAGGTTGGATGCTCATATGAGCAATAGGCCCGCTGCAGTTTCCTCCATTCTTATGTTCTTATGTTCTTATGTATTGTCTAAAATAATACAGTATAATTGGTTATTTTACTTCAATTATGACCTTGTGTGATAATAGGACATAGTACCATAATAAACCTTTTCTCGAACTGTTAAATAACTCAACAAAAATAATAATAATCCATTCTAAACAACTGATTATCAGACGTAGATGTCATAATTCAGCTCATCATAATTATCCATACACTCTCGTGTATAAATTCCACCGTCAAAATTTGTATTGTCGGAAGAAGTTTTACTGTCTGAATGTCTGTCTAATTCTACAAAACTCTCCGTTAGTATCCGTCTATTTCCTCTGTTACCTCATCACTTAAGAGTATTACAAAATATTACCACTGACTGTAACACCTGATGTGCAATGTGCATACTCATATTTATAATCCTGTGTATTTTGTAACTGAAAGAAAATACAGGTACAGGAATATTTAGTTACTCTTGCGGTATACAAAATCATACATCTATCTATCTATCTATCTACTGTATCTATCTATCTATCTATCTATCTACTGTATTTATCTATTTATATCAATTTTATTAACTCACCTGTACCATTAATCATCAGTATATTTATCTTAATCTCCTTCCCATTTTGATTTATTCCTCTTAACAATGTATGTATCTACACCCACAAACATACCTACTATCCACTCCCAAACACCCACAAACAAACCTACTATCCACTCCCTACACCCACAAACATACCTACTATCCACGCCCTACACCCACAAACATGCCAACTATCCACGCTCTACACCCACAAACATACCTACTATCCACGCTCTACACCCACAAACACACCTACTATCCACGCCCCACACCCACAAACAAACCTACTATCCACGCCCCACACCCACAAACAAACCTACTATCCACGCCCCACACCCACAAACAAACCTACTATCCACGCCCCACACCCACAAACAAACCTACTATCCACATACTACACCTAAACAAACCTACTATCCATGCCCCACACTCACAAACAAACCTACTATCCCACGCCCTACACCTAAACAAACCTACCCCACGCCCCTACACCTAAACAAACCTACTATCCACGCCCTGCACCCACAAACAAACCAACTATCCCGCCCTACACCCACAAACAAACCTACTATCCGCCCTACACAAGCAAACCTACTATCCGCCCTACACCAACAAACAAACCTACTATCCACGCCCTACACCCACAAACAAACCTACTATCCACGCCCTACATCCACAAACAAACCTACTATCCATGCCCCACACCCACAAACAAACCTACTATCCACACCCCACACCCACAAACAAACCTACTATTCACGCCCTACACCCACAAACAAACCTACTATCAACGCCCTATACCCACAAACAAACCTACTATCCACGCCCTACACCCACAAACAAACCTACTATCCACGCCCCACACCCACAAACAAACCTACTATCCACGCCCCACACCCACAAACAAACCTACTATCCACGCCCCACACCCACAAACAAACCTACTATCCACGCCCTACACCCACAAACAAACCTACTATCCACGCCCTACACCCACAAACAAACCTACTATCCACGCCCTACACCCATAAACAAACCTACTATCCACGTTCTACACCCACAAACAAACCTACTATCCACGCTCTACACCCACAAACACACACTACCCACCACCTACACCCACAATAGAGTAAAGGAGGAATACAGAGTGTACTTACTCAGGGTAGCCATACCACTCTGGGTGGTTGATCCTTAGTGCAGCAGGAAAGAGAAAAATTATAAGTGGGTCATTCTATTCCTCGTGTGATGTATGGAAGGATGGATGGATGGATGGATGGATGAATGGATGGATGGATGGATGGATGGGAGACTGAATGGGAGGATAGATGGGTAGATGGGTGACTGAATAGGATGAGAGATGGGTAGGTGGGTGAATCGGTGGATGGATAAACAGCTAACTGGATGAATGGACATATGGACTTAGATGGCATATTTGGATGTAAAACCCTACGATATGAAGAACATTTTGGACGTATAAACCCATGACAATTAACACCATTTTGGACTTACATCACAGGAAACAGGTAAAACATTTCTGTGATCGTTCTTCAATAATTCCATACGCCAACCTTACCTGCATTTATCTCGATTTCAGTATAAAATTTTAGTGTTAATTTCCGCATCGGAATCAATCAATCAATCAATCAATCAAAATCTCTCTCTCTCTCTCTCTCTCTCTCTCTCTCTCTCTCTCTCTCTCTCAAGATGTAAATTTCATGACGTAAAATCCGATGAAACTCGACCCTGTTTATACGTGTTGCTTCGAGGTTTTGTTTTCACGTTAACCTCATGTTTCGTTTCGATAAATGACACATATCACAGGAGGTGAACTACAAACTGAACTTTGACCTGACACCGACGACCGACCGACGGAAGATGGGGCTTCGGGTTTAGTCGTATCCCATTTGAGAGTTTTATGAATGTGAAGCCCCGAATTAGTCAACAAACCCTACAGCTCAATTTGGATTCGAACTTGTGCATCTTGTTCTTGAATCAGAACCTTATCTCACACATATATAGGGGTTAGGTTAGGTTAGGTTGGGTTGGGTTAGGTTGGGTTAGGTTGGGTTGGGTTAGGTTAGATTGGGTTAGGTTAGGTGAGCCGTGTCCATCACAACCAGACAATTATCCCCGTCCATCAGATCTTCCTTTTAACAAATCCTCAACATAAAAGACAAATTCACCTCCATGTGTTAAAATCTTACTACACTACATTACCGTCACCACTATACCAAACCTGTGTAATATTAACACACTAATACACTATTAAGACATCACCAAATCCATCAATAAACAGTACATCTTCCTTTACACTTGATTAGAAAGAAAAACAGGAAAATATGCCCAGAATCTCAATTTCATTCACTAACATTACGAAAAATTACAAGAGTTAAGAGTCAAAGCAAGATATGTGCTGTACGCAATGTTGATGTTATTTTGTTCGCCATCATTGTGTATTAAAGTTAATCTGTTTTGTGAAGTAAATCCTCGGACTTGGGAACAAATCATCATGTGTACCTTTGAGTATTAAGGTCTTGATCCATTTCCTTGATGTCTACCGTTTGGAACAGGTAACACCACCACAATTGTTTTAACCAAGACGAAAACGGACGAAAAAAAAAGCTTCTACAAATATCAAGCATTAATTTTCTCTCTTTACAGGATCTAATACTCTTGGAAATGTGTTTAAATTAATCTGATTTGTTTTCATTTATTGTCGATCCTTTATAAGAGGACTCGTGGATCCCCCGAGCCTATCCGGCCATTTTGTTTAAAGTTTTCGGTCGCTCTAAAATACCATTAAAACAATATTGAGTATAAACGTTTGGCTCAACTGATGATCTCAAACATGTCCCAACATTTTTTGCCTCAACTCCACATTCTGTAACTCATTTAGGTAGATGTCCCTCACTACACATACACTCGACTATGTGTAATGTTGCAGCTAATGTGTTATCAAGATATTGCACATTATAAGTTCATGTATGGTCATTATTATATCAAACGGAGGAATTTTAAAGAGCTATTACACCACCTGTATCATTAGTTGTCGCCAGGTGAAGGAATATTTAGGTAGATTATATTTTATTTACTGTAATTAAAGTTTCAATACCTAAGACGTTCCACTATAAGAGTCTTTCAACCTCAGGTAAGGTCTAAACACTTTCTACTCTAGGTCTTACACCCTCGAGTAGCTGTATCGTCCACATAGGTAATTACTCCACAAGAAACTACAAGTTACACCTTGATGTAATACGTCAATTACTGCCAAACTTTATAGGGAAATATTTTTTCACAAAGAATTTCAAGTTACAATTTCACATAATAAGTCACATTACAAACGTTCCTTCGGCTTACAGTTAAACTTTGCCTTGTCAAGATATTTTTTCACTGCAGAGGAAAGTATCCGTCATCATCATCACCACACACAAACACACACACGCAAAGACAAAACTCCTGCATCCAAATTCTCAAAAGTTTATAAATTAAATTCTTCCCTAAAATTAAACAGACAATACAGCTATTTATCATAGAGTATGTGAACAATATCGACGCCATATTGGTTACCATCTTTGAGTCATATAATTAGTTAGCTACATAGTGTTAATTATTTAGTTAAATAGAAAAAAATAATCTACTGGCGTGTGTTGTGACCAAAATAAATCAACATTGTATTTACTTTCTCCTCCAGGGGGCACTAAGTCTAGAAAAATGACACAATTGACATCTACATAAAGTGACTGACCAAGGGTAGATATTGGCTACCTTTTGTGTTACTTTGAGGTCGTAAGAACACACAGAGCTGCTCTTAAGGATGTTTACCACAATACACCTCAACCAGTTTCTCATTCACTATGGTCAAACAATAAATTTGGTTCACAAGATACACCGTAAATTTTATTAGAATACAATAATCAATTACTGTATTATTGTATTGAGGCGAATAGTCTTATGGTGTTAAGATGTGTTCTTAAGCCACGAAGGTAAACAAAAGGTATTCAATATCTGCCTTGGTTGACGATGATCTGTAGACGTTATCAAGTCCTCCTCCTCCTGCTCTCGAGTAAGGTAAGGAAGGCCTCACCTGACCAAAATTGTTAATTAAGATAGATTACCTGAAGATTAACCCTCCCAGCTTATTTCAACTAATGATTAACCTAACGCTACATGGGAAGTTAAGTTAGGTTAGATTAAGTTAGGTTAGGTTAGGTTAGGTTAGGGTAGGGTAGGGTAGGGTAGGGTAGGGTAGGGTAGGGTAGGGTAGGTCAGGTCAGGTCAGGTTAGGTCAGGTCAGGTCAGGCAGTGCCAGTGTAGTTAATCTTGAGGTTAAATAAACTAGAGGCTAATCTTCACATGAGCCACTAAAACACTTTGACGGAGGCGGTTACGTACAACAGGAAAGCTCTGATAACATATAATGTACAGTATATACCGTTTAAGTTGCGTCAGCAGCTCTATACACCACTTATTGACTTACTCATTCACTACCGTAGAAATATTTACTTCTCTAACAGGTTTCTATATGGTTCCCAGTCATTATAATACGACCTTGTAAAATCAAATGATCTAAATTAAACTAAACTTATCCAAATTAAACTTATTAGCTAACAAATCCTTCTAAAACACGATATATGCAAATCAAAAGTTCTAAATTCAACTTAACTTATCGTCATATAACTATTATAACTAAACCATTTTAATTATACCTAACCTAAACACCTCAAGTGCCACAAACAGAAGGAAAAACACCTTTAATATTATCGTGTAAGAGGCCCCTGTAACCCACTAACTCCAGGTAATGCATCTATATCAATCTACCTGCGTCGGAAGCTCTATACGTGACTATGGTCGTTACCCACTGCTGGAGAACATTTGTACTTCTATAATTACCCCTGGAGAAACAATGCACCAATTTACGATTTATTTATTTCATTTTTCATTTATTTTTTATTCTTGGTCCATACTGTAAACACCGCCCGCTTGTGAGTCCCGTCAGCCATTTTGTTCTAACTTTCGGGGAATCTAAAATAAACTATAAATAAATAAATAAATAAATAAATAAATAAAACAAGCATCTTTTGTTTTTCTAACCCATGAGCTGTGAGTCTTCATTATATACTTCAACATTGCTGTAAACTAAGGCTAGAGAGGGTGTGTACAGTACTAGTGGAGCCAAGACGAGAAGGTATTTCAAATCCCTAAAGGGTTTTACAAGTGGAGAGTCTTACAAGTGGAGGGTCTTACAGGTGGAGGGTCTTACAAGTGGATGGTCTTACAGGTGGAGGATTTTAATAAGGATAAATACAGCAAGTCTTACAGTTGAATCAGCCAAGTCGAGGAAAACTCTTAAGAGTCATGTAACTTCTACCTGATGTTACCTGTAATCAAGCTAAGGTATATGTAAGAAGAATATTATCTCGTTACTATCCATTCCTCTTCCACTATCCTGCGAGGTGGTGTATTAATAGGCACAGATACTCATGATAAAGAAGGAATAAAGAGAAAGACACAAGATACCTATAAAATGCGACAGAATATACCTACACATGCGTAATCCTAACCCATCCCAACCCAACCCAACCCTATCCTACCCTCAGCTTCACCACAGTACACAAAGTCATTCTTGGTATCAGAGTGACGCATAAACACCCTGTATCGCCTAAGACACATTTGAATCGGATGGTTCGTTGACGGTTTATTTCTTCGGTATAAACCAGTGAAGCAATTGGTTCGTGGGAACAGTGAGTCAAAATACTTCACATCAGCTTCGTTTACGACCTCCAGCTGATATTTACTTCTGTTGTCTATATCAATCACATTTTATAATGAAAACAAAAATATGGTTAGTTACTTAAAAATGAAAATAAATCATACTTGGATACTTAAGAGTGGGGAAAAAAGATACTTAAGATACTTAAAAATGAATACACTCTTTGATACTTAAATTAGGACAAAATAGACGGACATAAAGATTTAACTATGAGCGGTGAATATTACGACATGTACCGGCTATCAATACACAGGCGCTATTTAGCCGTGAAGTTCTCTCAGAAACTCAACAAGACAATATGTGGTCACGTAAAAATTTCAGGTTAATTTTTAACACCATCCGTCATTTTAAACCTTGGCACCTGTAGATTAAGAAAATATGTGGTGATATTTTTTCTGATGGGATAAAGGTCGTGTTTGTCCAGAGAAGTAAGAGAGGAAAAAAATCACTTGAGAGGCATGACGCACAGAGTGTCTAAGGTGATAAAAGATCATATACTACCATTTGGGTTTTCAAATTAAGTTCATTACATAAAATATCAAACTCATAAAGATTACAAAAGAACAGAACACCATGAGCTCTCTACAGCTATTGTCAGCTGTCAATATGCTGATGTGCAGAAGCTACACAATGTTATTGGTGACTGTAATCCCAGGAAAATGATGCTCTTATAAACTTGGTAACTGGAGCTGTAATGCCAGAAAATGCCAAATATGACAATCTATGAGCATATGAAGTTGGAAGACAAAATTATGAAAATTTTGTCAAGGAACGTATTGTTGGTCCATTGAGCATC
>NW_024754166.1:0-12883 GCF_018991925.1 Homarus americanus
AGAATAATTATTTCCTTAGTATAATTACTTATTAGCCTAGATTTCATATTTTAATAAGTCCAAATTTGCCAGGTAACTAGTGCTAGGTACTTCCCAGGCATGTTTCATTTGTGCATCAGTTTAACCACAATTTGCTACTAATAAGATAAATTCAGTGACCTAAATTCATGTTTTATTTTTATATTCCCTTAGTGACTCGATGTATTACAAAAAAGAACTACTTTACGACTTGTTTGGGCCAACAGTTGGAGTGGTGATATTAATTAACTTTGCCATTCACACTGGTAGAATCAAATGTAGATATATTGGCTTTGTATGTCCATGATTTCAACAAAAATGAATAAGTCCTTCTAAAATAAATGGAATTGATGATATTATTATCTTTTTGGCCATCCAGCTAATTTAATGATTTTAAGTTGACCGATTTTTACCAGTTAAGTTAGGTTATGTTAGATTAGTTAAGTTGGGTTAGGTTAGGTTTGGTGACATTGAAATTATGTTTTTTCAAATGCCAAGTAGAGGTGGATGACCTAAACATTCATTTTACCAAATTGATTATGAGTAGATTAAACACATTAGTTGTGTTTTTTTACAAATTCAGACCCCATAAAGTTCTAATGACAATCACTTCATGATTGATGTTTCACCCTATACACTAAAGCTACTTTATATAAGAGGAAAAAATTAGCACCAAATTGTATTGTTTAATACCAAAAGAAGTCATTGATGATAATATTTAATAACAATATTTGAGGTATTACGACCTGGTCGTCGGGACGGAACACCGTCGTAAGTCGAGGAGAGACCGTAATACATTTTCATCTTTAAACTCCTTGTATCTTACCTAACTCACCTTGATGCTCCACTCAATTATAACTAGATGTAATAATTGTAGAAAGTAATCACAGGTATGACTACCTTTACCGTTAATTGTTTTTATATTACAATTCTTGGATATTCAAAGATAATGAAATTATGAATATTCAATAAATGTGATATACGTACAACAGAAATATGTCAGACTTGACTAATTAACTGTGACCATAAATTAACCTAAGTGAATTTGTCCTTAATCCAACCTTTAAAATATGAAAGACAGTATACTTTATTTTATGATAGTTAAGTCAGTTTCCAGGTAGGTTAAGTTAGGTAGGTTAGGTTAACATTTTTATATAGATCATAAAAATTTTAAAGGGCTTATAATTTTTGTTCTATGAATTTCTCCAAAAAAAGGGATCAAAGTTTTGGAATCACCATAACAATATAGACTACAGTACATGAGAAAAAACAATAATTTTTAGTGTGTGTTGCATATCAAACCAAAAGATCTGAGTTTCCTTTGGAATTTTTTATTTTTATTTTTTTTAACAGACAAAATTACCTCTTTCCTATATCTCTTTACTGAAGCAGAAATAATAATAATAATAATAATAATAATAATAATAATATTAATAATAATAATAATAATAATAATAATAATAATAATAATAATAATAATAATAATTTTATTGAGTGAAAGAAGAAGGGAGGCCGAGTGGAGGAAGAACGGGGGGAGGGAGTGGAGGAGAAAGGGGAAGGAGGGAAAGGGAAGGAAGAGGGAAAAGGAGAAAGGGGATGGGATAGAGGGTAGGGGAAAGGGGTGGGAAAGAAGGGAGGGAGAAAGGGAGGGGCAGGGAGAGGAGGGAGAAGGAGAAAGGGGATGGATAGGGGGATGGCAGAGGGAAGGGAGAAGAGGGAGAAGGAGAAAGGGGATGGATAGGGGGATGGCAGAGGGGAAGGGAGAAGAGGGAGAAGGAGAGAGGGAGGGGAGAGGAAGGGGTGGGAGAGAAGGGAGATGGAATAAAGGGAGTGGTAGGGAGGAGAAATGGAAAAGGAAAGAGAGGAGGGAGAGAGGGAAGGGAGAGGGAAAGAGGGAAGAGAGAGGGGGAGAGGGAGAGAGGGGGAAGGTAAGGTAAAGGAGAGGAAGGGTGGGGTTATGAGGAGACATTATCCAATTTTTTGGCAAAGTTAAATTAAACTGTCCACCCGATAATGAGGTATTTCGTCGAAAGTCTTTGACCTAGAGCCGTGACCTAGAGCCGTGACCAAGAGCCGTGACCTAGAGCCTTGCCTTGAACCGTGACCTTGAGCCGTGACCTAGAGCAGTGACCTAGAGTTTTGATCTAGAACTTTGACCTTGAACCGTGACAGAGTCGTGACCTGGAGCTGTGACCTAGATCCGTGACCTAGAGCCGTGACCTAGAACCTTACCTTGAACCGTGACCTTGAACCGTGACCTAGAGCCGTGACCTAGAGTTTTGATCTAGAACTTTGACCTTGAACTGTGACAGAGTCGTGACCTTGAACTGTGACCTAGATCCGTGACCTAAACCCGTGACCTAGAGCCGTGACCTTGAACCGTGACCTAGGGCTGTGTCCTAGAGCCGTGACCAAGATCCGTGACATATATCCGTGACAGAGCCGTGACCCTGAGTCGTGACAGCCATGACCTAGAGCCGTGACTTTGCATCGTGACCTATAGCCGTTATTTAAGAGCCGTGACCTAGAACCGTGAGAGAGCCGTGACCTTTAGCCGTGACCTAGAGCCGTGAACTAGAACCGTGACCTAGAGCCGTGACCTAGAGCCGTGAACCTAGTCCCGTGACCTAGAGCCGTGAACTAGAACCGGAAACCTAGTCCCGTGACCTAGAGCCGTGACTTTGCATCGTGTCCTATAGCTGTTATTTAAGAGCCGTGACCTAGAGCCGTGACCTTTAGCCGTGACCTAGAGCCGTGCCGTGACCTAGTCCCGTAACCTAGAACCGTGACCTTGAGCCAGGACCTACATCTGTGACCTAGAGCCGTGAACCTAGTCCCGTGAACTAGAACCGTGACCCGAAGGAAATATACAATTCAGGATCAGTTAAAAGGTTGAGTAAATTCTCACAATTGAAAACAATAGGATTTTCCTCCCCATGTTGTGTGGTGGTTGTCCTTCAGCACTCTCCCCAACCTTCTACCACCACCATTCCCACCACAATCCTCACCCTCTACCACCACCACCACAATCCTAACCCTCAACCAGCTGTAGGAGCAGCAGCAGTGGTGGTGGTGTGGTAGTAGTAGAGGGGAAGAGGGTGCAGGTGTACAAGGCAGGAATGTGTTGGTACAGCGGTAATATACGTCCACTCTTAGCAAATATCCTTCCTAGTCTTCCCTTGCCACCCCTTCCTTCCCTCACCTACCCCTATCCAACCAACCCACACACCTTAATGCTAACCCACACCCCTATCCAACCAAACCACACCTTATCCAGCCCACACCTATCCAACCAACCCACACACCCCTCGCTACCCTCACCCACACGCTGCATCTTTTACTCCTCCAGTGTCACCAAGCACCGTCACCTCACCATTGGCCCTTGTTCTGCCACTGTCTAAGAAATAATATATATAATGTACCTGTGTGTTCCTCGTTACCATCTTGATCACCTAGTTCTATTAATTTATACTCCATCCACATCAAGAGGACGATAACAACAGCCGGTTTATGTTAATTTATCCCAGGTTATTTAGTCAGTCGTTGACCCTGGGATGGTCACAGGTCAACTGAGGTCATGTTACTGGTTTATATCTGTCTTTTAAATACCTCCTCCTCCTCCTCTCCTTTCGTCCCTCTCTCCCTCACCCCTTATCCTCTCTCCCTCACTCCCTATCATCTCTCCCTCACCCCCTACCTTCTGTGCCTCACCCCCTACCCTCTCGTCCCTCACCCCCCAGGAACATTACCTCACCGCTCAGGGTCGTTCACACCACTGAGTTTGAATAACTTACCTTCCATTTCAAGTTGTGTTTCGATAGAGTGAAGCGGTGGACAGTAAAACAGAGTCATTGTATCTCTCCCTCATAATACCATCTGTAAGTCGTGGTAATATTGACTTGTAACCCGTGAGGTGAAGGTTAAGAGGCTAGTTATCTTCCTGCCACCCAACCACCACCCATACCCCCGTTTAATACCACCCAACCTCCACCCATATCTTTCTCACCACCACACACACCCTTTCTCACTACCACCCTCACCCAACCTCACCACTTCCCACACACCTCATCTGTCCATCACCCCACACCGGTCATCCAACGACAAAATGACCTCAGAAGTAACTACCAATCACATGACGTTACAACTTCAGAAGTCTTGCGAATATGTGCCACTTTGGCCAACATTGCCGCCCTAGTCTACATTGCCACTCTAGGTCACACCGTCTGCGACCTTCAACTCGTCAGCTCTAGCGCCCCCCCCCACCCCCCCACCTCCCCAATGGATTATGCAAGACGAAGGAGGTTCTCCCTAAAGCAGTCTGTGAAGGCTGGTGGTGACGACTAAGATGGCCTTGGGTCGAAGGGTCTAAGACGAGAGAGAGAGAGAGAGAGAGAGACGTGTAAATCCTCGGTCAGTAGTGGTAAAAGCGTGGACAGAGCGGCTCACATCTTAATAAACTGCAGGAGCATGATGTTTTCCCTCCGTCAGTAGTGAAAATATTTACACAAGACAACGCATCATCGTCTGCCGAGGACAGGAGGAGGATGTTTTCATTCAGTCAGCCTTGAAAATTTATAGACGGCGCATCAAGACCAGCGAAGAGGGGGAGGATGAGGATGAGGGGGAGGATGAGCATGCCCCCCTCTCCGTCCTCTCCTTCAGTCGTGAGGATGAGGACGTTCCCCTCCGTCAGTAGTGAAGGTTCAGGGAGGCTGGCCGTGGCTGTCACTCCCACTGCGGGGAATCGAATCTCGACCGGTGCGCCGAACACAATGAAATGACGCGCCTGGCTGACTCCCTTTGACGGGAAAATTGCACGAAAAGAGATTGGATCCACAGCGCTAAAACACAAACAAAAACTGATTCTTCATTTCCCAGTCGATCTATCCGAAACAGCTGAGTAGACCGGGTAAAATATATTAAGTATTCCGAGAAACAGACAGACAGACAAATCAACGAAGCTCACATGCATGGGTGGATGGGTGGTGACGGGTCGAGCAGTGATGGCCTGTGTTAACAATATGGTTTGTCCGTCAGAGAAAGCTGTTGACTGTGAAGATGGCGCTTACTGCTATGTACGTGTGTGTGTGTGTGTGTGTGTGTGTGTGTGTGTGACGTGAGTGAAAGGGAGTAAAAAAAAAACAGGAAAAAAGTGCGAGAGAGAGAGATGTACTATGTCCTTGTCTGTCTGTCTGTCCGGTGAGGTAAATGAGTAAAGGAAGGAGAGGGAAATGGAGAGTGAGAGAGAGAGATGTATTGTGTTTGTGTCCGTCCGTCTGTCTGTCTGTACGGTGAGAAGAAGAGAAGGCGTGAGGAAGAGAAAACGGTAAATAAAGACAACGTAAGAGAGAGAGAGAGAGAGAGAGAGAGTTGGATTATCAGTGTGTGTGTGAGCATACAACACTCACAGTAATGTTTCCAAAGTCCCCGTCACAACCACCACTACGGCACGTCATCATATCACCAGGGTACGTCACCACATCACCAGGGTACGTCACCACATCACCAGGGTACGTCACACATCACCAGGGCACGTCACACATCACCAGGGCACGTCACACATTACCATCACCACGACCAAAACCACAGATCTCACGAAGGTATAAAAACCGTTTAGTCAATAACAACAACAAATACAACAACAATAATAATAATAATAATAATAATAATAATAATAATACTAATACTAATAATAATAATAATAATAATAATAATAATAATAATAATAATAAAATAACAATAAAAATAATAATATCCAGGACACATCAAATAAAACCAATTTTCAAGGTCATTTCAACTCTATTCTCTCCCCTCTCTAAACAACCCTTCTAAAGTGTAACAACCAACACTTTACTACCACTTCCAAATATCCGCTTCAGTTCACCCACTAATAAAAACACACTCCGATTCTTCCATGAGTTTATCCCCCTCTGGACACCTTGGGCTGGGCTGAAATGTTTAGTCATCTCTCCATAAAGTTAAAATACAGTAAAATACTTCCCACCTGAGCCTAATGAGCTACCTGGCTGGATCTCAAGGTGTGTGTGAGTTGATACTGATTAGGTTGGGAGGCAATAAATCTTACGTTAACTTTATCCCGTCTCGTTTCTCCACACTCCAACATCACCACTACAACACGGTGTATTTATCGCCTTTATATCGCCAATGTATGAATTAGTACTAAATCGCTAATGTACATATATAATAGCTATTGTATAATGAATCTATCTACAATATTACCTCGTTTCAGTAATGCCAAGTTGGGTAGTGGGTGTACAATTTGTGTTACTTATCTACAGTATATACTCGCTTTAGCTCACTTCAGCAGGGTCCCCATTACAAGAGTATCTGGTAACTGTGTAGTGTGCGGTGGTGGTGGTAGCAGCGTCCGGACAGCCCTTGACATTCAACATTACCTCAGAGCTGTGTGGTGGAAAGGTTACACACTCCCTCCTATAGGGGTCACACACACACACACACTACAACACACTCTGGGGTCACTTGTTTCACACCCCTCCTCCCGTCCACACACTCACACAACCACTCCATCCATCAAACACACTCACTACTATTACTACTACTTTTTTTATTATTTTTTTATTATTACGTGGCCTCCAGCCTCCCCCAATAGCCACACCTTCGCCACCATTTAATTACCTTAATATTAAATCTCCTAATACATAAGTAGCTATCCTATCTGTGTTAAATTAGTTGAGCCGCAGATCTATGCGGCATTCAGTGACTGTAGCCTCATAGTCAATATCTGCGGCAGTTGTCGGAGTTGGGGCAGAAGCTCTCGTTCCCCTGAGGCAGAGCAAAGCCGACCGAAGGAGAGAGAAAGACAGTCGACATCTCATCCAGGCTGTAACATAACTTCTGGGCTGCTGCTTCTGTTCGGAGATCAACTCGGCGAGTCTGGCGTAGAAACATCTTGCACTTGGTCCCATCCCACCAGAGGTTGTGAACACTAGAGGAGTGAAGCTGCCTTAATCAACGTTTTGAATTCTCTCCCCGTATGCCCTTCTCTTGTTCTCGTTCCTCCTATGTGCAGCATCGAGAGCTAGGTTACGGTGACATGCGGCCATGGGATCAAAAATCCTGATGTCGAAGAAAGCTCGCTGTCCCCGCGTCCAGAATCCTCGAGCGCTGACGTCCACACGGGCTTCGTTAGATGTGTTTGAAGTCCTGTGTTGGAAGATCTCGCCATCCAATGGAAGGAGGGTCGGTTCTACCATGACGTCCCGGCAGATTTCCTTCAACATATTTGCTGTGAGATCCCTTACCTCGTCATGCCTCATGCATATGAAGCCCCCCTTCTTGCACACCATGGCGTGATCGCCGTCATAGGAAGAGCCACACACGCATTGGGAGGGCAAACCTTCTACTGGCCGACCGTACCTTAGAGCAATGACATCTGTAAATTCTTGTTTATTAAGACTGAAACCATTTGCCCTTATCGGTAACGTAGTTAACCAGTTCGAGGCGCCCACCTCCTGCGCTATTGCTACTTTTTTTTCAAATATTCTGGAACCTGCAGCAATAGTTGCTGCAACTTATCATTTTGGCAGTGCTGTCGATCTGTCGTGATGGACCTACGAATCCTATTTACTTCGCTGGTATCTGTATGTATATTATGTATGCTGGATTATGTACTATGTATGTATATTATGTATGTGCTCCATTTATATTTATTCAGCCTAGCTAGCAGCGTGTGGCAATGTTATTACCATATCCCACACGCTTAATTAATGTGCCTGGCGACGTATGGAAGCTGCTAATGTATCACTTGCCATACGTCGTCTATGGTAGTTGACCGGGACCTTAGCTAGGGAGCAGTGCTATCCACCTCTGTGTACATACTCTTATCCAGTAAACCGAACCTACAAAACTATACAGGTGTTTGTGTTCTCTCCTGTATATAGAACTTATTACCCAGAACATCTAACATGGCGCAGTGCGTAGTTTTACTGGATTATTACGAGTGATTAGTGCAAGTTTGTGGAAAGCCGGCTGATGGATCCCCGCCTTGGGTCAACCCCGCGTCATCCCTCGAAGAATTTCGCAACTTGGAGCAGTGTCAGTGACAGTGATTTTCTGTGAAGTGTTTAGTGCATTGTGTGTTTCGTGCCATTCATGTGTGACCTTGTTCGAACGGATTTCCAAGGTATACGGCATGTTCTGGGCATTTGTGGGGTGTAGAGCTCAGCGCACCCTCCTCTGACCGTTTACAGAGAGCGACTGAGCTACTCCTATCTCCACCCCCCTCCCTCACAGCGCCGCCTCCACCCCCCTCCCTCACAGCTGGGGCGAGACGCTGCCTGCCTGGGACACACACACATACATGTACTAACACTTGCTGACCGCGCGGTTTCTTATATATATTTTATATATATAACCTACTTATCTGTGTATTTAATTAAATTTTTTTGTCTGAAATCTTGTTGATACGACGGGCTGACCGGTCAACACTGATTTAAGACACAGTACACAGATAAAGTAGTTATGTCTCATGCCTTACGTAGCCGTGGACCCAGCGCCTGGATGAGTCAAGCGGATGATAGTCCCCCAGAGATGGATGACCAGGCTGACCATGACACCCCAGCTCCCACAACATCGCGCAGCCCTTCACCTCACCATTCAGCGTTATCTCCAGAGATAATTGCCTTAATGAAGTTTATGAGAGATGAGAGACGCGAGGATGAAGCTCACAGACGTTTGGCGGATGAGCACAGAAGGCAAGCAGAGGCAGAACGAGACCACCAACGGAGAATGGAAGACAGTGCACGGTTTGAAGCCTTGATATCTCGCCTCACTGTTAACCAAGCCCCTGGCTCTAACACTGCCTCGGTACTGAATGGTTCAGATACCTCATCCATGCTTCCTTCACGCCCCCCAGCCCCACCTAAAGCAGCAGCTCAAACACCGCCCATCTTGGAGCCTGATGTAAATTTCCAGACTTTTCGCGAATGGCGGCGGCGGTGGGCTGATTATGCTACAATGGTGGATCTCCAGAGTTTGTCACAGCCTAAACAACTCATCCAGCTGCGTATGTGCCTGTCCTTGGAAGTTCAGCGTGTCTTAGAACATACGTTGCAGGTACCCCCAACCTCTTCGCTGTCTGTAGAGGAGGTACTGGACGTTCTACAACGGCACATCAAAGGACAGCAGAATGAAGCTCTGCGCAGGAGGGAATTGTTTAGCTGCAGACAGATGGAGGGTGAGTCTTTTGACGCTTTTTATGTACGTCTTAAGAGAGCCTCGGAAGAGGTAGATATATGTTTAGGCCACCACCAGCAGTGCGAGGAGACCCAGTTGAAGCAGGTGATCCTGATGGGTGTTAAGGACGAGGAACTTGTCCAACGCCTCACCTCCCTCGACTCTTCCTCTTCTCTTCAGGATGTGTTGACGATATGTCGCTCCTATGAGGCTGCCAGGTGTGCCACCTCTGCCATCCGAGCTCCCCCTACAGCTGTACGCGCTGTGTCCCGGTACAAGAAGGACAAGAAGTCTGCTCCTACGCCTTCGCCCACCACGTCCACGCCCGGTTCATTTTGCAACAACTGTGGTAAGCAGCACGGAACACAGGTATGTCCAGCTGCTCAGTCTACCTGCAACAGTTGTGACCGTATGGGCCACTGGTCGCTCACAGTGCGGTGCCCAGCTAAGTACGTACAGTGCAATGTGTGCGGTCGTCTGGGCCACTATGACAAGTGTTGCCCTACCCACGAACCCAAGGGACAGCGTCGGCGGAAGCTTCGGCGCCCTTCTACCAGTGAGGGCCGCCCACAGTCGCCAAATCAGAGGCACGACGACCCTGGACAAAGCCCGACCCATTTTAGGAGGGTGTACTCCTCGCATCCCAGGACCAAAGTCCCCCAGTACATCAGCGTCATCGTGACCTACGGCGGTGTGTCATCCCGTCTTCAGATGTTGCCCGACACCGGCGCTGATGCTACAGTCATCGGTCCCCAGCATTTGCGATGCTTGGGGCTCTCTCCAAGCGATCTAGGACCGCCTCCCGAGGACCTCTGCGTCACGGCAGATGGTTCACAGATGGCCCCAGCCCTGGGTTCACTCTATGCACATGTCACCTTTGGCAACAGGTCGTGTCAGGCCTGGATTGACGTGCATAATGGTGTCCCGACTCCCTTGCTGTCCTACAGACATTGTCAAGAGTTGGCCATCATCTCCCAGGACTTCCCAACACCGATTCTCGAGGTAAATTACGCCAACAGGGTGCACGAAGGGAGCAGCAACTACCCTGCTGCCGCCCTACCCCTACCTCTGGCCAGTGACACCTCTCCTTCGGTAGTTGTCCCTGCTGCTTCACGTCCCCACGCCTTGGCTCGCCTCCACGACAGTCACTGTGGAGCCGAGGCCACCAAACGGCGTGCAAGACAGACTGTGTTCCGGCCTGGCATCGACCCCGACATCTCCAATGCTGTCCAGGTGTGTAAGCCCCGCCACGTATTACAACCCAGCCAGCAGCAGGTACCCTTCATGAGTGACGACAACCCCACCCGCCCCTTTGAGTCTGTGTCGGCCGACTTTTTCTGTGTGTCAGGAAAGTCCTTCCTGGTTATCGTCGACCGTCTCTCTGGTTGGCCGGTTGTCATCAAGGGCGGTAATGACACGACGTCTGCCGCCACCATCAGCAAGTTCCGCCACTACTTCCGTGACGTGGGCGTTCCTGTACGCCTGCGAACCGACGGAGGGCCTCAGTTCACAAGCCGGGACTTTGCTGCGTTCCTTGACCGATGGGGAGTCCGGCATGTGTTGTCATCGCCCCATTACCCGCAGTCCAACGGCCACGCTGAGGCTGCTGTCAAATCCCTGAAGCACCTCATCCTTAAGGTGGCCCCTTCTGGGAACATTGACTGCGAGGCCTTCGACCGGGGTCTTCTTGAACTCCGCAACACACCTAACTACACCGGACGCTCCCCTGCCCAGGTTTTGTATGGGCGCCCCCTTCGTTCTTGTGTCCCTGCTCACCCTCAATCCTTCTCCAAGGAGTGGCAGGCCAAGACAGAGGATTGTGATCGCCGAGCCGCCGAACGTGTTCAGGACGTCGTCGCCCGCTACAACGACCACGCCCGTTCTCTCCCCAGGTTGAGTGTCGGCACCCAAGTCCGTGTTCAGGACCCGACCTCCCTACGTTGGGACAAAGTAGGCGTAGTCATGGGTCTCGGCAGGTCACGGGACTACCAGGTGCGGTTACCCAGTGGTCGTGTGTGGTGGAGGAACCGCCGTTTTCTCCGCCCCGTAACAATGCCTTCTGCTGGCCCCGCCACCAGTGTTGAGTCCCATACCCTTCCCAGTGATGAAGTCCCTCGACGCTCAGAACGGATCCAGAAGAAAAGGTCCGCTCAAGACTTTGCTATGAGCGTATAGGGGGGAGGGAGGTGTATGTATATTATGTATGCTGGATTATGTACTATGTATGTATATTATGTATGTGCTCCATTTATATTTATTCAGCCTAGCTAGCAGCGTGTGGCAATGTTATTACCATATCCCACACGCTTAATTAATGTGCCTGGCGACGTATGGAAGCTGCTAATGTATCACTTGCCATACGTCGTCTATGGTAGTTGACCGGGACCTTAGCTAGGGAGCAGTGCTATCCACCTCTGTGTACATACTCTTATCCAGTAAACCGAACCTACAAAACTATACAGGTGTTTGTGTTCTCTCCTGTATATAGAACTTATTACCCAGAACATCTAACAGTATCCACTTCCCCTGTTGCATTCTGGGCTATTATGTGGTCCGTGAGGGCTGCCGTGAGCTTAAGTGAATTTTGATGTTCAGTGGCAGCAATCTCCACTGGATTTGTTAGTCCCATCCCTCCCAGTCTTGGTGGAAGTGCAAGAAGTGCTCTTTCTGCTGGGGTTAAGTCAGGGTGTTTCACTACTTTGGGAATGAACTTGACACTGATAGCTTCTTCCAGAGGGCGGAGGAGGGGTCGGATATCAGGGATAGTACGCATCAGGTAGTTCCAGTGATGCTTGACTCCATGGGTGAATGCAGCAAAGGCCGCGTGTGGCTCTGTTAGCAATCTCAGACAGAGCTTGGATTTCACTAACCCACTCATTCACCTTTCCCGCTACGTACTCGTTCTTGAAGTCCGTAGTGCCAATTACTGCGCCTAGATGTCTTTGGCCGTCCTTAGTTATTTTGACCTCACTTTCGCCAAAAACCTCCAATGCCCGTTCATAATATTCTGGATTCACGATGAGGAAGGACTTGCTGGCGTTTGGGTGGTACCCTATTTGTGGACCTCGCGATGTTACCAAGTCCCACCACTTTTTGATGCCCTCCACTTTTCCTGTTCCTGTAAGGTCATCAGCATATGCCACTTGTTTGACCCCAGTTGTTTCAAATTGTATTTCATGTTGAAGCACTGATAGGCCAATTGCATACATTGCCATTGCAATAGGGTCCCCCTGTGTTGTTCCCTCGGTCGACTGTAAGATGGTATCGCCCCTCAGAGCCTTGTTGTTTACTATGTAGAGGTCTGATGGATTCCTATACGAATTTTCAACATACATCGCAAAGCTTGGACACTTGATCTTGATGTTGTGCAGTGCAGCCTTGCGGTTAAGTATGTTGAATGCGTTTGAGGCATCCACCAGGAGAACGGCCTCACAATCACGCTGCTGAAATATCAATCTCTTGGCGTGAATGGCAGCCTCCTCACCAGCCTGGTGGCCTGCACACACTTGTAGGTTCCCTGCTGCTGCCCTGACATCATCCTTTACCACCTCCATTATGCATTTTCCATTTACTACTACTACTACTACTATCGTGAGGTACTGTATGTCTGCACCATACAGTGATCAATAAACTGCTTTCTTTCACCACA
>NW_024754167.1:0-6321 GCF_018991925.1 Homarus americanus
TCAGGAGTGAACCTGGAGTGTCAGAGGTGTACCTGGGAGTGTCAGAGGTGTACCTGGGAGGTTCAGGTAGGCAGAGGTGTACCTGGGAGGCAGAGGTGTACCTGGGAGTGTCTGGGGTGTACCCGGGAGTGCCAGAGGTGTACCTGGGAGTGTCAGAGGTGTACCTGGGAGTGTCAGGGGTGTACCTGGGGAGCACAGAGGGGTACCTGGGAGTGTCTGTGTACCTGGGAGTGTCAGAGGTACCTGGGAGTGTCTGGGGTACCTGGGAGGTCAGAGGTGTACCCTGGGAGTGTCAGGGGTGTACCTGGGAGGTCAGAGGTGTACCTGGGAGTGTCTGAGGTGTACCTGGGAGTGTCAGAGGTACCTGGGAGTGTCAGAGGTGTACCTGGGAGTGTCAGAGGTGTACCTGGGAGTGTCGGAGGTGTACCTGGGAGTGTCAGAGGTGTACCTGGGAGGCTGAGGAGGTACCTGGGAGTGTCAGAGGTGTACCTGGGAGTGTCAGGGGTGTACCTGGGAGTGTCTGAGGTACCTGGAGTGTCAGGAGGTGTACCTGGGAGTGTCAGAGGTGTACCTGGGAGTGCATGGGTGTACCCGGAGTGTCAGAGGTGTACCTGGGAGTGTCAGAGGTACCTGGGAGTGGGTGCCGGCGTGTCAGAGGCACTGGGAGTGTTGGGGTGTACCTGGGAGTGTCAGGAGGTGTACCTGGGAGTGTCAGTGTGGCCTTGGGAGGTGTCAGAGGAGTACCTGGGAATGTCAGAGGTGCCTGGGAATGTCAGAGGTACCTGGGAGTGCGGAGGCCTGGGAGTGTCGGAGGTGTACCTGGGAGTCAGAGGTGTACCAGAGAATGTCAGTGGACCTAGGGAGTGTCAGAGGTGCCTGGGAGTGTCGGGAGGTGCCTGGGAGTGTCAGAGGTGTGGGAGTGTCTGAGGTGTACCTGGGAGTGTGAGAACTGTACCTGGATGTCAAGGTACCTGGGAGTGTCGGAGGTGTAACATGGGAGAGTCAGAGGTACCTGGGAGGTCAGAGGTACCTGGGAGAGTCAGAGGTGTACCTGGGAGTGTTCACAGGTGTACCTGGGAGTGTCGGATGTACCTGGGAGGCAGAGGTGTAAGCAGGAGTGCAGAGGGTGTACCTGGGAGTGTCAGGGTGTACCTGGGAGTGTCAGGAGGAGTACCTGGGAGCCAAAGGAGTACCTGGGAGTGTCAGAGGTGTACCTGGTAGTGTGAGTGGTGTACCTGGGAGCAGCTGGGGAGGTGTACCAGGAATGTAGGGAGTACCTGGAGTGGAGGTGGCCTGGGAGCAGAGGTGTACCTGGGAGTGTCAGGGGGTGTTGGGAGAGTCAGAGGTGTTCCTGGGAGTGTCAGAGGTGTACCTGGGAGGTCAGAGGGGTACCTGGGAGTGTCAGGAGATGTACCTGGGAGTGTCAGAGGTGTACCTGGGAGTGTCTGAGGTTACCTGGAAGTGTTAGGAGAAGTACCTGGGAGGCTGGGAGGTACCTGGGAGTGTCAGAGGTGTACCAGTTAGTGTCAGAGGTGTACCTGGGAGTGCTCGGAGGTGCACGATGCCGAGGAACAGTGAGTCAGGGGTGTACGTGGGAGTGTCGGATGCACCGAGTATCAGAGGTACCAGGTGTTAGAGGTACCTGGGAGTGTCAGAAGTGCCTGGGACTATCGGAGGTGTACCTGGGGTGTGGATGTACCTGGGAGTGTCAGAGGCCTGGGAGTCAGAGGTACCTGGGAGTATCAGAGGTGTACATGTCAGGGGTGTACCTGGGAGTGTCAGGGGTGTACCTGGGAGACGTGGAGGTGACTGGAGCACGGGAGGTGAACCTGGGAGTGTCAGAGGTGTAACTGGGAGTATCAGAGGTGTACCTGGGAGTCAGGTGGTGTACCTGGGAGTTCAGAGGTGTACCTGGGAGTGTCAGAGATGTACCTGAGTGTCGGAGGTGTTCCTGAGAGGTGTCAGAGGTGTAACTGGGAGTGTCAGAGGTGTACCTGGGAGTGTCGGGGGTGTACCTGGGAGTGTCAGAGGTGTACCTGGGAGGTCAGAGGTACCTGGGAGGTCGGAGGTGTACCTGGGAGTGTCGGAGATGTTCCTGAGTGTGTCAGAGTGAACCAGGAGTGTAAGAGGGTACCTGGGAGTGTCTGGGGTGTACCTGGAGTGTCAGAGGTATCTGGGAGTGTCTGGGTTGTACCTGGGAGTGTCAGAGATGTACCTGGTGAGTGTCAGAGGTGTACCTGGGAGTGTCGGAGGTGTTCCTGAGAGTGTCAGAGGTGTACCAGGGAGTGTCAGAGGTGTACGGGAGTGTCAAAGTGTACCTGGGACTGTCGGAGGTGTACCTGGGGTGTATCGGAGTGTACCTGGAGTGTCAGGGTGTGCCTGGGAGTGTCAGAGGTGTGCCTGGGAGTGTCAGAGGTGTATCTGGGAGTGTCAGAGGTGTACCTGGGAGTGTCAGGGGTGTAACACGGGAGTGTCGGAGGTGAAACTGGGAGTGTCAGGGGGTGTACCTGGGAAGTGTCAGAGTGTACCTGGGAGTGTCAGTGGTGTACCTGGGAGTGTCAGAGGGTGTACCTGGGAGTGTCAGAGGTGTACCTGGGAGTGTCGGAGGTGTTCTGAGGTGTCAGAGGTGTACCTGGGAGTGTCAGAGGTGTACCTGGGAGTGTCAATGGTGCCTGGGAGTGTCAGAGGTGTACCTGGGGTGTCGGAGGTGTACCTGGGAGTGTCGGAGGTGTACCTGGGAGTGTCGGAGGTGTACCTGGGAGTGTCAGAGTCTTCTGAGAGTGTCAGAGTGTACCTGGGAGTGTCAGAGTGTACCTGGGGTGTCAGAGGTGTGCAGGTGTCAGATGTGTACCTGGGGTGTCTGAAGTGTACCTGGGGTGCCAGAGGTGTACTTGGGAGTGTCAAGAGGTGTACCTGGGAGTGTCAGGGGTGTACCTGGGAGTGTCAGAGGTGTACCTGGTAGTGTCAGAGGTGTACCTGGGAGTGTCGGAGGTGTTCCTGAGAGTGTCAGAGGTGTACCTGGGAGTGTCGGAGGTGTTCCTGAGAGTGTCAGAGGTGTACCTGGTAGTGTCAGAGGTGTACCTGGGAGTGTCAGAGGTGTACCTGGGAGTGTCTGGGGTGTACCTGGGAGTGTCTGAGGTTTACCTGGAAGTGTCAGAGAAGTACCTGGGAGTGTCAGAGGTGTACCTGGGAGTGTATGGGGTGTACCTCGGAGTGTCAGAGGTGTACTTGGGAGTGTCAGAGGTGTGCCTGGGAGTGTCAGGGGTGTACCTGGGCGTGTCAGAGGTGTACCTGGGAGTGTCTGGGGTGTACCTGGGAGTGTCAGGGGTGTACCTGGGAGTGTCTGAGGTGTACCTGGGAGGTGTCAGAGGAGTACCTGGGAATGTCAGAGGTGTACCTGGGAATGTCAGAGGTGTACCTGGGAGTGTCGGAGGTGTACCTGGGAGTGTCGGAGGTGTACCTGGCAGTGTCAGAGGTGTATCTGGGAGGTGTACCTAGGAGTGTCAGAGGTGTACCAGAGAATGTCAGTGGAGTATCTGGGAGTGTCAGAGGTTTACCTGGGAGTGTCAGAGATGTACCTGGGAGAGTCAGAGGTGTGCCTGGGGTGTCACAGGTGTACCTGGGAGTGTCAGAGGTGAACCTGGGAGTGTCTGGGGTGTACCTGGGAGTGTCAGAGGTGAACCTGGGAGTGTCTGGGGTGTACCTGGGAGTGTCTGGGGTATGCCTGGAATCAATAAAATTTGTACCTGGGGTGTCAGAGGTGTTCCTGCCAGTGTCAGAGTGTACCTGGCAGTGTCAGGTGTGCAGGAGTGTCTGGGGTGTGCCTGGGGTGTCGGAGGTGTGCTGGGGTATCGCAGGAGTGGACATAGAGGTGTCAGAGGTGTGCCTGGGGAGTGCCAGAGGTGTACCTGGTGTCAGAGGTGTACCTGGGAGTGTCAGAGTGTAACTGGGAGTGTCGGAGATGTAACTGGGGAGTGTCAAGGTGTGCCTGGGGAGTGTCAGAGTGGCCTGGTAGTGTCCAGGGGGTGTACCTGTAGTATCAGCGGTGTATCTGGGAGTGTCAGAGGTGTACCTGGGAGTGTCAGAGGAGTACCTGGGAGTGTCAGAGGTGTGCCTGGGAGTGTCTGAGGTGTGCCTGGGAGTGTCAGAGGTTTGCCTTTGAGTGTTAAAGGTGCACTTGGGAGTGTCAGAGGTGCACCTGGGAGTGTCTGAGGTGTGCCTGGGAGTGTCTGAGGTGTGCCTGGAAGTGTCTGAGGTGTACATGGAGTGTCAGAGGTGTACCATAGCACTGTCAGTGGTGTACCTGGGAGTGTCAGCGGTGTACCTGGGAGTGTCAGCGGTGTACCTGGGAGTGTCTGGGGTGTACCTGGGGGTGTCTGAGGTGTATCTGGGAGTGTCTGGGTTGTACCTGGGAGTGTCAGAGATGTACCTGGTAGTGTCAGAGGTGTACCTGGGAGTGTCAGAGGTGTTCTGAGAGTGTCAGAGTGTACCTGGGAGTGTAAGAGGTGTACCTGGGAGTGTCAAGGGTGTACCTGGGAGTGTCTGGGGGTGTACCTGGGAGTATCTGAGGTTTACCTGGAGGTGTCAGATGAAGTGCCTGGGGTGTCAGAGGTGTGCCTGGGGTGTGGGGTGTACCTCCGGAGTGTCAGAGGTGTGCCTGGGTGTGTCAGAGGTGTGCCTGGGGTGTCAGGGGGTGTACCTGGGCGTGTCGGGGTGTACCTGGGAGTGTCTGGGGTGTACTTGAGGGTCAGGGGTGGACCTGGGGTGTCTGAAGTGTGACCTGGAGGTGTCAGAGGAGTACCTGGGAATGTCAGAGGTGTACCTGGGAATGTCAGAGGTGTGCCTGGGAGTGTCGGAGGTGTACTGGGAGTGCCAGGTGTACCTGGGAGTGTCAGAGGTGTACCAGGGAATGTCAGTGGGTACCTGGAGTGTCAGGAGTGTTCTGGGTGTAGAGGTGTACCTGGGAGTGTCAGAGGTGTACCTGGGAGTGTCAGGGGTGTACCTGGGAGTCAGAGGTGTACCTGGGAGTGTCTGGGGTGTACCTGGGAATATCATAGGTGTATCTGGAAGTGTCAGAGGGGTGTACCTGGGAGTGTCAGAGGTGTACCTGGGGTTGTATGGGGTGTACCCCTGGAGCAAGTCAGGAGGTACTTGAGTGTCAGGGGTGTACCTGGGAGTGCAGGGGTCAGGGGTGTGCACCTGGGAGTGTCTGGGGGCACCTGGGAGTGTCTGAGGTGTATCTGGGGAGTGTCTGGGGTGTACCTGGGCGTGTCAGAGATGTACCCAGTGTCAGAGGTGTCTGAGTAAGCTGAGGTGTCAGGGAGTGTCAAAGGTGTACCTGGGAGTTGGTGAAGTGTACCTGGGACTATCGGAGGTGTACCTGGGAAAATGGAGGTGTACCTGGGAGTGTCAGAGTTGTACCTGGGAGTATCAGAGGTGTATCTGGGAGTGTCAGGGGGTGTACTTGGAGGTCTGGAGGTGTACCTGGGAATGTCAGAGGAGTACCTGGGAGCGTCAGGAGGGAACCTGGGAGCGTCTGGTGCACCTGGAGTGTCGGAGGTGCACCCTGGGAGGTCGGGATGGGGTTCCCTTTGAGAGGCTGGAGGTGCACCTGGAGAGTGTCAGAGGTGCACCTGGGAGTGTCTGGGGTGGCACCCGGGAGTGTCTGGGCAGTACCTGGAGTGTCAGGGGTGTACCTGGGAGTGTCTGGGGGTGTACCCTCGGAGTGTCAGAGGTGTACTTGGGAGTGTCAGAGGTGTACCTGGGAGGCACGGGTGTGGCCTCGGCGTGTCAGAGGTTTACCCTGGGGTGTCTGGGGTGTACCTGGGAGTGTCTGGGGTGTACCTGGGGTGTCAGGGGTGTACCTGGGAGTGTCTGAGGTGTACCTGGGAGGTGTCAGAGGAGTACCTGGGAATGTCAGAGGTGTATCTGGGAGTGTCTGGGTTGGGGTTGGGTTGGGTGGGGATGCCAGAGGTGTCAGGGTGTACCTGGGAGTGTCAGAGGTGTTCTGAGAGTGTCAGAGTTGTTCCTCAGAGTGTCAGAGCTGTACCTGGGAGTATCAGAGGTGTACCTGGGAGTGTCAGTGGTGTACCTGGGAGTGTCAGAGGTGTACCTGGGAGTGTCAGAGGTGTACCTGGGAGTGTCAGAGGTGTTCCTGGGAGTGTCAGAGTTGTTCCTGAGAGTGTCAGAGCTGTACCTGGGAGTATCAGAGGTGTACCTGGGAGTGTCAGTGGTGTACCTGGGAGTGTCAGAGGTGTACCTGGGAGTGTCAGAGGTGTACCTGGGAGTGTCGGAGGTGTTCCTGAGAGTATCAGAGGTGTA